>NW_009199891.1:3063-7532 GCF_000690835.1 Fulmarus glacialis | reverse complement strand
AAAGAGCAGGTAGATGAAGTTTGACTTGAGGCAAAGATTTCCGTCTTGGGGACTGACCAGCCAGGGTTCTTTGTAAATGTTTTTCCTTGCACACTAATCATCTTGAAGAAAACACTAGCTGCTAACTCTAGGATTTGCCTTTAATATGTTTTATAGGGCTCAAAAGCAAGGTTTTCCGAATGTGTTTGTCCATGTGACATATTTATATAGTAAATACTCTAGTGTCTCGCTGCTGTTCAGTACTCTCAACAGGGCGATGTTCTTTCGTTAGCTAAATTAACATCCACTCCCAATCCTTAACTCTCTGCCAGTGTCCAGTGAATCCAACTGGGATTTCTAGCATCTTGACGTGGCGCATCACTCTAATCGAAGATGGAAACTCTACCAAAATACGTTTGAGCAGCCCCTTAGTGAGGAGCTTTGTGGTACTAACAGTTGACGGAAGCCTGGGATGAGGTGGTCGTCCCATGGAGGTGACTGTGGTTGCCCCCCGGGGCAAGTGGTGACCGTGAATTGTCCTGTCCTTTCCTCTGCTATGTTTTTATGTGGAATTGGATGTTTTGGGGTCATTCTTTTGCATTGCAGTGTTGTTGAAATGCAGCGAAACTGATTTAGGAAGGGTACCTGTATTTTCCTGGGTTTAGAAAGAAAGACAAAAATGAAATGAAAGGCCAAAATTGTATGGGTTTTACCATGTGAGAGTGGAGGGTGTGCCCAGAGCATGGTGCTAACACAGCGTTTTGAAGTTCAGCTCCTCTATCACAAACAGCAGCAGTGACAGCGGGGACAGGCTATACCTGCAAGTTCAGTGGGTTCATTCTTTTGCTTCTGTTATGGTTTGAATTTGGTCAAAGTCTCTGGCTTAAATTGAGCTACTTCAACAGAATTCTCTCAACCCATCTCTTTGTGTAATGTCAAGCATGACTGAATGCTGAATCCAAATGGTGGCTATCCCATATTGGCTTTTTTGTATTCAAAAAGAACTGTGTAGTAACCATTTTTACATGTATACCATGTGCAGACCTGGACTATTCCAACAAGTTAATATTTTAATTAAAATAGTTTGCAAAAACTGATTCAGATCAACTGGTCTAAATGTGTGTGTCCCTGTGTGTACGTGGGGGAAGGAAAGCAGTCCCAAACAAGCCTGATCTCGAGAGAAAGCACCCCATTACGCAGCTGTAGCCAGAGGGACTCAGGATTAGGCTGTGCCTTGGACGTATATGAAGAGGCCCTTGGTGTTGAGAATTTTAATGTATCTCGGGTATATTTCTGAGATACATAACTATGAAATACGCTAGAGAGACGCAAACACTCTCTGAATCAGTTTGCAAACTCTGTTTTTAAAAGTAGGACCAATTACTCCATATTGTACTCGTTGCAGTCGTGCCCTAACTTTGGTTTTAAAAATACTGTAATCTGTAAATTGTGGAAACTACTCCAGTACCTCAGCAAAGATGTTCTTTTACATCTTTTGTGTTCGTATTTAACACTGGGGAAACTCTTCTGTGTGGACTACTTTGCAAATTTTATTGCAGTATTTTCAAATCACCAGCTTCACCCCTGAAATCTCTTATTCTGTGGTTATTTTTCTCTCCCCTTTGCAAAGACCTAAAGTTCTGATGTAGTTTAGCCCAGAGATGAAAAAAACAGAGGAGACAGCATTTTCACCTCTTTCTGATTTGAATTTCTTTTGATTTTATTTAATTAAAATCAGTGAAAGGGACCACGTTTTTCTTGTTCTCCATGGTCCCAGGGAGTCAGCAGCCACCTCTCCCTTCCATGTTGAACGTTACGTGCTTTCTTCCTCAGATGCAGCACTGAAATGGAGGCAGGCTCTGTTTCACCTGCATTCGCTCCAAGCCTGTGAGCTTCAAAGGGGTTGAAGAACTAAACGTGGTACGATACCAAGCTTTCCACAGAAAATCCCCTGCAGCCATTCCTTGCCTGGCTTGGGGCCAGGCTGGCATCGCTCTGTATCCCACCCAGCCCTCCCACTCCAGAAGAACGTGCATTGCACACGAGCTGTAACCCTGGTAGATCCTGGGATGATGCTGTTTATTACCCCCCCCCCAAGGGAAAAGGGCCCCTTGCACTTTGGGCTGCCCTGCCCCCTTGACCCTGCTTACGTGCCATTTCTTGAGAGGCAATAAATTGTATTGTACCACTGTCTACCATTACTCTGTTGAATACGCACATCTCTCTGGATATATATATATGGTATCTCATTTGTATATATTTATATACTCTGTATGTACGTGTGTGTGGGTATATGTGCACACACATCATGCTGTGCATTTCTGTCAGGGCACTTCAGTTCTGCTGTTCTTTAGCACTCCTGTTCATGAGCAAAAGCAACCCCTGCAGCAGGGCTCTCTAGGGCGGGGGCACGTACATCTGCACAAGCTGGGCTAGGGCTGAATGCAGTCGAAAGCCCTCACTTAAATACTGCCCTGCTAATTGTAGCTTTCTTTTTCTGGGGAGCGGGAGGGTAGGCTAGCTGCTATGGGTGTGCTGTAAAGGAGAGAAGAGAGCTCCCAGAGGGTACCAGAAAGTCAGAAGACAGCAGAGAAGAAAACAAGATGGTATAGCGATAGGAAAGCAGTTGAGGCAATGTACCGATCTGCTGGGGAGGCGGTGAGTGGGCCGGTGAAGTGCTCAGCAGGCTGAGCTCAGAGTCCCCAGCTGCGTCTCGCCACGAAAGATCACAAGCCCGACACGGTCTTGGCACGCTGCACCGGCACTAACTTTTGGCAGTCCTGAGTTCAAGCCGCCGCTAACTCCGAACGCTGTCTACCTTTGTGTGCGTCTAATAACTAGAGCAGGTTTTGTGGAGGATCAAAAGAGAAGCTATATTGGAAGATTTAAAAGATTATGTGTCTGTGTATGTGTGTACAGCACATACATATATACGTATATATACACACACACACATCTTTGGTCCATTCTTTATTCTGCCTAGGCATGTGTGTTTTGTTACTCGAGTCCGGCAAGCAGAGGACAGCCTTGGTCTCCTGGGTGCTTGCTCTGCATTGCTAGTAAATCTTGCCCTGGTCTTTCTCATAGCAGGGGGGCGAGTGCCATGCTGGACACCACGAGCTCCTCAAGCTGTGAAGACCCTTCTAACCTTCTCCTTTGTCCTCTACAGACCCCACCTTAGTGAGACATCTGGCAGTTTGGGGGATAAATGGTTCTCACGTGTCAAGTCATAAATGTTCATCCAGCTGCGATATTTACCCCCTGGGGAAGCCCAGCCAGCTCAGCAGCACGCCAACTTCGGGCTCTCTTCTTTGTGCAATCAGAGAATTTGGAGGCAATTTTCCCCCTTGTCCCTTTTGGAAGGTCTCTTGTGAGCTTTTTAGGTGAGGCTCGGGTTTGATTGGGACATCCTTACCCTTTCACAACGAGTAGCGTCATCTTTAGCTGTGCTCCTGCCTGTGGGACTTTCCCACCCCGGCGCTGGCCGGCAGCGAGCCCAGAGCCACGTGCCAAGGATGGAGGAGTGGTGGATGCCCAGACAGGGACGCCGGTCGGTGTCCCTCTGCTGTGTTTGTTTCAGTTTGCACTTTTACGAGTCGATTGAGCCGGAGTCTGTTGAGAAATAAGTGTGAGGTGCTTCGGAGGGTTGTGGGTAGCTGTTTACAGCCAAAAAGAAAAGCTGGTAGATCCTAGTGGTCATAGTAAACGTCACCCCACCAGGGAAGGATGGTAGCAGATAACTCTGGTTCCTGTTGCACAATGAGATTCAGCCAGCTGGGGCTGTGACGCTGCCTGCTGCACCCCTGCCCTGCCCCTCAGCCCAGGCTTTGCGGGGGAAGGAAGGGCCTTTGTCAGCTAGAGAGGGACTTAGTAAATCGGATTTGCTGGCAAACAAGCACCTTAACCACCGAGCTGTGGGTCTCAGTACTTGTACTTCACCTGAAGGCTCCTCTTTGGAGGGGGAGGAAGGCAGTTTGGTATGTGACCGTTGGCTTTGCACCCGTCTGGTGTCCTCGAAACATCCTAAAGCTATGTCCTGGGAAAAAAACCCCAACATCGGTTCCCTCTCTCCTTGCTTTGTCTGAGTGCACACACTGAGTCCAGGAACCGGTAACCAGGAGGGGCGAGCGTTGCCCCCACAGATGTGAACAAACCCGGGGGGGATCTTCCCCCCCACCTCGCCCCTCCGGTCCCCTGCCCCGCTCCCCACCCCTGAGTACGGGTACCTCAGAACATGCACAGTTTGAATTTTCACTGACAATTAGTTTAATTATTGTGAGTGAAAAGAATTGTAATTATCTGTAAATATGTAGTTAACAAATTGACCTAGTTTCTGTATTTTTTAAGTTTTTGTACTAAAATTTATAGATACAGTATGTGCCAGCTAGCAAAAAGCTACTGTAATTGCCAGTCGTAGTTCAGCATGCATCTAATCCCCGAGACTTGTCAAAGTGATGCTGTAAGGAATTGTGCTTAAATATTGCGAGCTG
>NW_009199891.1:2188-3032 GCF_000690835.1 Fulmarus glacialis | reverse complement strand
GGGCGGCGCAGCAGCCGATGGGGCAGGAGGGCTGGGGAGGCCAACAGCCGCTCGCCTGGGGCTTTCGGCTTCCCGCGTTCAGCCGGGTTTTCCGTGTTCGCTGTGTGTAATCTTCTTCCCTGCGGTGTCGTGTGCTGTACGGTGGGCAGTGCGAGGGACGGAGCGGTGGCTTCGAGCTTTCTCTGGGGCTGAACTCAATGGGAACCGAGTTCAGGTTCTTTGCTGCAGTTTAATACCGGCTTATGACTATATTTTTCAACCTCTCTAGAAATGATCTGTTTTCCCCTCTGACTGCTTTTGTCTTAGACCCGAGATCATCTAAACCTACTAGAGGGAAAAAAAAAACGACTTTCGTTTAAGATTTTTGCCTGCTTTTAGTGCCAGGATCACGCATTTCTATGGCAACTCTGAGCTCAGCAGAGTTTAGAAATCAGCACAGGGTTGTTAACGAGCTGAAGTACGTCGCCGCTGCTATTGCACGGCTCCGGCAGAGCCCGACTGCAGCTGCGAAGGGCGAATTTGTGGGTGCGATGCAGGCGCTTGCGTGGGTCTCGGTGTCCCTGCCCCTGGCTTGCGCTGTTTTTCAACCCCTGCCAGTAAGTGAGGGGTGGGCCCCCCCGCGCTTCCTAGGAATGAAGTAAGGACCTGTGCTCCTTGTCTTGTGGCAGAGGCGAGTCTGCAAGTCGAGGATAGTTTTGCTGAGCGTCCCGGGAAGCTGCGAGCAGAGGAGTTTGAGTGCCGGTGAGGCCGTGCTCTCCAGGTCTGCTTGTCCTGGAGGTCGTAGGGAACGGGAGCTTGTAAGGATTCAAGGATGAGAGAAGGAGAGGCATACGTGCGCGTACGG
>NW_009199891.1:1825-2077 GCF_000690835.1 Fulmarus glacialis | reverse complement strand
TTCTGGCAAGCAAACCACCCGCTTCCTTTCTTCAGCTTTTCTTCCCTCCTAACCCCCCGCAGCTCTTCCCCCTGCTTGCTTGGAACAGGAACATTTTTTACCTGCCTAGAAACAGCTAAAAGATTGGGGGGGGGCAGCCCTGATGTAAATAATTAACGTTACAAAGTGAAGTGTGTATAACATAAAAGGCTACAGCCCTTTGGTGACTTGTAAATGCTTGAGAAGGTTGTGGTAAGACGTGGAGGGCCAAGC
>NW_009199891.1:857-1665 GCF_000690835.1 Fulmarus glacialis | reverse complement strand
GATAGGAGAAGCTGTGTGAGGTGTGTATAGTGTATATTTTTTAAAAATAGCTTGCTTGTATTGTGAAGATTTTAAAGACAAACTTGAGAATTCTAGCCTAACTATTAACACAAGTTTAACATCAGTTACCCCACTGGGTTCAGAGCCTCTTGAATGTATATTCCTTTTTGTAACCTAAATGACCTATTCTTCTACCAGTCAGCCAGACATCCTATTTATATTTTTAATTTTATATATTACTTTCCATTTGTTTTCATTATTTCCAGCATGTTTCTGGTTTTGGTTTTTGTTTGTTTGGGGGTTTTGTTTTGTTTCTTTTTTGCACAAGCATTGTGTGAAGTCAAGGAAATGTTAACTCAAACCTGGTATTTTCCAACCTGTTCCCCCCTCCCCTTCCTCTCCTCCACCCCTGTTTTTTTTTCTTTCTTCCGCCAACAGTTTGGGATTTTCTGGGCTGGGATGCAGCGGGTGGGAGGAGGGGATGGCTATTTTCCATTTGCAGCTTCTGTGCAAATGCCAGGTCTTTTGCCAGTCAACTAAAAACGCTTCACTTGCTGGTTGCTTTAAAAAAAAAATACAAAATAAAACAAAAATGTAACCTTATCAGTCCGACATAGACCACGGCGGGAGGAGGGGAAGTGCACACCTGTAGCCCCACAACTCTAGCTTTGGCTGCGAAACAAAAGCAAACCTTTTCTGGCGAGCCGCAAGGCAGCTCCCAGCCCCACCGGCTGCCCGAGCCCGCGGAGGTTTTGCCGGGCACGAGCTCTGTGTGCAGCCGGGGGCCGAGCCCCGTGCCGGGGAGCGG
>NW_009199891.1:0-843 GCF_000690835.1 Fulmarus glacialis | reverse complement strand
TTCCCCCCTCAGCGCCTGCCTGTTCATGTGCACAAACCCAAGAGCTGCCTACTGATGACAGCAAAGCTGTTGCTGCTTTTCCTCTCCTCCTCCTCCTCCTCTTCCTCCTCTCCCCCTCCGTAAGGAGGTCCAGCTCACCAACAAGAGCTCGCCCAGCGCCCGGCCCCAGTGCCGTGGCCGTCTGCTCTGGGGCATCATCCAGGTATAGCAAAGCCCACCTGCCGCGGTGCCGGGGGAAGGCGCCCGGCCGCGCGGTTTTGTGCCGCAGAGCATTAGTTAGAAAAAACACACACATATCTGCTGTTTTACTATGAACACTGGTCTGAGGTTTCCAGGCCCAGCACCACGGTGATGGGCCACGAAGGATTTAACTAGGGGAATTAAACTCCTTCCTGCTTCCGTGTCTGGTAGCACCAGCTGGTATGAGTGAATCTACAGGTGTGCGTTTTCCTTCGTGTAGAAAATGCCACGAGCACTAACTGGTAAGGCTTAATGTACAGTATATTGTCAGTATTCTGGTATTCTTCTGGTTCAACATACATTATAGCTCATATATAACCTGTATTAATTGTATAGATTGTGCATTTAAAACTGTTACCAAGTTGTCAGAAAATAAGAGAAGAGAAAAAATAAGGTCATATGTAATATTTTGTTTGTAAGTATCCTTTGTATCATAGCAAAGGAAATGTTAAAAAAAAAAAAAAATCAACTGTAATAAAGTAATTTTAGTACACGGAGTGTCTGCCTGCCTTTCTGAGCCCTCGCGGCGCGTGGGACCCTGCCCGGGGGCTACCGGGTGTAGGACCTCTGCCAGGTGAAGACAGGGGGCTCGATGGCAGGACC
>NW_009199890.1:19703-52266 GCF_000690835.1 Fulmarus glacialis | reverse complement strand
CGGTGGGCGGGAAGCAGGCAGGGCGTCGGGGGAGGGCGGAGGCCCTGGCTCAGTGCGTGGGGGCAGGAATTGCCTGTTGAATAATTTGATTGACCCGGGCCCTTTGTTAAAATAAGCCGTTTTATTAAAAACTGATGGAAGGTGGCAGTAATGAATTTTGTCATCATTTTTAAAGTCTTCTTTACTTAAGTCTTAATGCTAAGTAAATTTTGTAGTTAATTTGAATCAAACACCGAAGTTTTGGTTTTATGAGGCTTGCCTGAAAGACAAAGCTAGAGGTCATTGCTACTCTTGCTGGGGACCTATTGGGATGGATTAGTTTTGGTATTCTATAAATATGCTGACAACATACAGAAGATTCACATAATTAAAACTTAAGAAAAGCTCTACAATATCAAATTACTATAGTAATACCTATCCCTACCGTAGTAACCCTATAATAATACCTAGCTCTACAAAACCTAACCACATCCTGAAGATCACCAAACCGTTCACGACAAGGTAAATGTCCATTTATATTCGAGGTTCAGCATAAATATCCGCTGTTTTGGAGCCTGATGTTTTTTTGGTGTCTGTTCAATGCCTCACACAACTCTGTGGAGAAGCCTGTTGGTGTCTTAGTCTTTTCTCTGGTCATCCAGGGATCTGGCCATACACCCTGTCCTCTCCTGTAGGAGAGAACGGAGGAATTCCCCCTGCTCTCTCCCAATCACTATGTGTTTGGGGACTTAAAAGCTCTTCCTGAATGACAATAACTCAGGCGGCATGATATGTGTCCTTTGTTGAACACAATCTATCCACAGCAAAACCCAAAAGACGTTTCAAAGTCAAGCATCATCAGGAGGTCACTGTGACTGTGAGCCTACAGACAAGCCCCTGTAACCCGGACTCCAACCTGCAACCTGACAACTGTGCTCCTGTGCCAACACCGTGTGTTCCTGACCATCACAGTGCTTCATCACGCTGTCCTTTGGACTGGCTTCCAAATCAAGAGCTAAGACTGTCTTCACTCCCAGGCAACAGGGTGAGAGGCAGAGTGCAATATAGGTCTGAGGAAGAACCCCGTAAATAAATACATGAAAAAGTTACATGTGATAGTGCTGAGAGTGCCAGAGAGGACTGGGACTTGAATATCTGATGAAAGCTGAGGAGGGAATGATACGTTTTCCATGCAATAAACTTCCCCTCCAGCTCTGAGAAAACTGCGTGCCCACAGTCAAAGGGCACCCAAAACATTTCATTCTTCTCCAGAACGTCCGGGCTATGTTGAAAAAACCATCACAAGAATGCTTTACAAGTACCCCACACACACACTCACAAGTACCCCACACAGGCTGAGGGGAGCATCTGGCAGGCAGAAGATGTCTTTCTCTGGTAGTTCCACTCTTCATTTGTAACATGACACAGCAGATGCAACCAGCAGAATTTATTTAGTAGGAAAATTAAACATATACAAATATGAATATAATGTAGTTCATCAGCGTTTTTTTTTTTTACATTTATCTAAAATTATGTATAGGTGAACCAGAATAGGCACATTATGGGCATTTGGTACTTTTTGCACTGACTTAAGTGAGGAGCCTGTGCATAAACAGCAGAAGTAAACTCCCTCACTGCATGGTTACTTAGAACACCCAGGTTAGGAATCATCTTCTCTCCAACAACAACATTGGGATCCTGAAGTGAGGGTACGTGAGGCGCATGGTCTGAATATTACTGCCCTGTACTGCAAGCTCTTTAACAAAAGGGATCTTTAGAAATCCATGCAGTTAAATATCAACAACAATTAGATGTCAACTGCACGGAGATTAAATATTGAAGAATCATAACAATGCTTTATATTGAATTTCACTGGCAAATATGTTTTCATCCCTAACGAAGTGACAGAAATGAGATATATATCCAATTAAGAGTAAGTAGATGCAGAATCCTACTAAAACCCCGTCCTGCAAAAAGAGATCCTGCAAAGCCAGGTTTCGTTTTAAGACTAAGCAAGGAGAGTTTATTATTAGTTTGAGGGTTTTTTTAATTCAATTGTTTGTTTTTCAGAACTGACACGAGATGTACCTGAAATGGAACATAATACAAGATCTGTGAGTTTGTGTGAGAAAGTTGAACAGCGTGACTGGGAGAGAATAATTTCCCTAGAGCAGACAAAGCCCTTATGTCGGCCAAATCCTTTCCTAACACAAGGTAAAATAATTGATGTCATAATGTAGGACTGAATTAGTTGAATGATGAGGAAATGAAAATTAATTTTATTTGCTAAATATAAACCTCTTATAAATGTAAAATTATATTCAGGTCTCTACCTTCCACTTATGTAGGTAAAATTCTTCAACTGTCTCATGAATCATGTCTTTCCTGCTTTTTGAAGGATTTTAGTAAGTGTTTTGTAGCTGTACTCTGGCACCTAGATTGTGTTTTGACAGTTTCCTCTGTGTTTGTGCAGAACTGGCAGTATCTTTCAAAGAAGAAGATACTTTATGTCATCCGAACACTGCAGCTTAGCCTTTAACATGTAAGATAAGCATTTCTCTTAGAATGAGGATAGTGAAAGGCATGATGCATAGTAAACATCATCATCCATTCAGCCAGGGCATTTTTAAGTGATCTGCAAAGTAGCAGCACAAGCGCGAAGATGTTCTAGGTAAAGAGTCATTTCATAGATGAACACTTGAATCACAGGAGTCCCAACACTTGTTTTCAAGACCTGAGCAGTTAAGAAATGTCACTGCTGGGACTGGAATCCAATGTTACCTGTCAAGGCAGGCCTAAAAGTGATTGTAGGCCTTTTTCTGCCTGCAGTTTCTTTGATGAAGCTCTCTGGAGGTGTTGTCGTCTGCATTTATTGTTTCTCTTCCTGCTGCTAAGACATGTGTGTGTAATTGTTCCCATCATACTTTTAAAGCTAAAATGACACCGTTCAAACTATTATTACGATGTTTTATTGTATTTCTTTGGATGCATTAGAGGAATCTGTTGAAAAACATAGTTTCATCCTGATACCTCTCCTGAACCTGAAGGTGGAAAATCGCTTGGAGATTTCGGTATGCTGCTTTTTATGTCCTTAGAGGAGAAGGCATGAATAAGAAAGGAAGTCATGTTTCCTAATATATTTGAAATATGGAAACAAATACTACTGTGGCATTTATCATTTATACATTTTATGCTTTCATATTCTAGTGACTATACACAGTGATATCAGAGATTATAGGTAGTATAAGAACAGTGCACTTTAATTAATAGAAGGAACACAGTAAATTTGAAAAATATACTTCTGAAAACATTTTTTCTTAAATTTCAGGTTGGTTTATTTAGGTAATTTGACAGTATTTTGTGTGTAATCAATTTCAGTGTTTCATCAGTATAATCAGCTACTTAGATCTTCCTTGAGATTCTTGTGTCAATTAAGAATTACTTTTAATATAAAATAATAAGCAAGAAGAAGAACACCCTGGAAATATTGTTTTAAAGGTGTATAAAAATAGAATCTGAAAGTGAGTTGTTACAGTGTCCTGATGGTTTCAATTGCCATATCCTCTTCCCTTGCTTATTACCGTGCAATTTAGCTTTCACCCAACTGTAGCATTACTAACTGAAGCTGCAGACAGTTCGTAGTGACAAAATGCTCCTCACAGCTCTAAATGTGGTCTCCAGGTACCACGAGGTGATAAAACTTCTGGGAAATCTGTTTACACATTCGGAGGTATAGTATTGAATGGATTAACAAAAATGCTTTTTTTCTTCTTATCTAATATAAGATAAGATAACCTCTCTCACCCCCGCAGTGGGGTTAGAGAAAGCCTTCAGAAGACCATTTCTTCTCCTGATGACACTCTTCCCTGTTTTGGGCCAAGAGGTGATGGGAGTTCCATTAGCGTTGATTTAGCCTTTTCATTAGCAATGGTCAGAACAGCATTTACTACTCCTTCATATGATGTGGGTACAGTTAGTTATACAGCTGGTCAACTCTTCAGCTCAGGTCTGCACCAGTCCTTCTCCTGTAAACATAGAGAGAAAAGAAAGAGAGAGAGAGAATGTATGGATTTGATGAGTACTGGAATACTGGTACTGGAAAAAGCATTTTAAACACATAAAACTGCAATTACAGTAGGGCTTTTTGCCAGCATAGCGATATCAAAAAATCACATCCCTATGTGCCTTTGCCGTGCTTCAAGTTTCTAGTGTAGACTTGCTCCAAGTGACCCAGAGCAAAAGGACGGCACTTCACATCACTCTTCACAATACTTCACTTTTTAAATTGATGAAGGAAAGAAAATTTCTGTTACAGTCCCCCAAATTGCTTTCATTTTGACCTACAAAAATAGGTAAGTACATGAGCTGAATATGTCTTCTAAAATGACCAGCAATGTTAGAATGCTGACATCTGAATTGTCACTCTAACATCTGAGAACAATTACTCCAGGGAATTGAACAAATCACTTTAAAACTTTCTCTGGTTGGTTCCATTTGCAGACTCAAAAAAAAACCCCTTCAGAAAACCAATTTTTTGCTGTTAGGTGAAGTAGCCCTAAGCTGCATGTCGACGCCACCCATTGAATAGAAATAGCATAGAAAGAGACTGACTTATTACATCCCTTACTAAACAAGGTCAGGAAAAAATGACCATCAGCACTTCTCTTACATTAGACAATCCTTGGTGATACATCCATATTAATATGCCTGTATGCCAATTTGTAGTGAAGACTTTGTCCAAGGATGCTTGGATGCGCATACGGTAGGTGGGATATTCATTGTATCTGGTAGTGATGACTGTGGTTCCCCGATACCGTTATACATTCATTTTGTTCCTTGTATTTAGTCCAGTTTTAAGGGGAAACTATGGGCTTAAATTTGCAACAGTTTTGAAACTACTGCTCCTATCTCAGAGCCTTTTTTCTCACTTACCAACTGAACTATTGGAGGTTAAGGTATTCATGGGCAGGAGCGGTGGGAGGGAGGGGAAATCAGATCAACAGAATTTTCTGTATCACTATTGCTAGTCATATTTCATTCCACCCAGATGAATCAATATTGTAGCTTGCACAGCTGAGATATCTAGTTCTGAAACAAGATTAAAATAGCTACAGTACAGAATGTTTTACTCATTTCAAAGCTTCAAATTATTGTACAGAGTTAAATTACACAAATTCCTTCATTCTTTCTTTGTATAAAGGGTTGGGCAGTTTATAACTAGATGAAAAGATACAATATGATTTCTAAGGATAAAAGACTTTTTCCCCCAAATATATTTTTAAATATGGAAAACCACACAACTTTATCTTATAGTCCCATATTCTTCTTTTACTTTATTCTTCCTAATACAGCCAGTAATTTTCTGATGATTGAGCTGCCCACAGCCAATTTCATCAATAGCAATACAAATCTCTTCGCTGATGGACAGGCTGGTTCACCTCCAGTTATTCTAAGAGTTTGTACAATTCATTTATCAACTCTTTTATTAGAGTCTATTACATTCTTTTTCTAGTTATGATTTCAGTCCAATATTTTAAATTATACCAATATAAGCATAATTTGGTTAGTTGCCAAACCAACTGCATCCAAGCTGCATCTATAAATGTGATTTTTTCTGGTATGTATAAATAGCTCAGAAATTTCAAATGTCTGCATAGCTGAAATCAGCATATTGGAGTTTGTAGGGAGTCACATTTGGAGAGAGTAATATGCTGTCTAAAATTGAGTGTGGCTTCTCTATAATAACTTCAATATAAGAAAAAGAACAAGTTTTAGTAAACTGGTTGTTTACCTGTAATCATAAATTCTTGTGTTTCAGGCATGTCTCCCACAACCTTGTATGAAGTTTTTGTGGGTATCAGAGCACTTTACCGATCGTCTCCAGAACCTAGAAGACCTTTCTTTCCGTCCTGACACACGCTCTCAACCAGTCCATCTCATTTTGGTTGCACAGCCTAGCATTCTTTCCGTGCTTGCAATAATGTTTTGGGTAGACAGGCACTCATTAAAGTGTCAGTATACGACAGGCATTAGGCATGAAATCTGTGAAGAAATTAAAGGATGTAATTTTGAATCCACTTATGTAATAATTGAATCTAAAAGATCTTTCTCCCTGTATTCAGATGTTTTGCTGTAGATTTCTGCACACTTGACATGTCAGATTGTATTTCTTAGTTGTAGTTTCATAACTTCAATGCAGCATAAACTGGCACTGCCAGCAAAATAGACCGTTTTGCCCTTCCCGCAGTTCTCATTTTCTGTACTGTTCCTTGTGCCAGCACTAGTGTTCATGCAGACAGGAGTGAGTCAGGGTAGGGAAATGCAGTGAAAATTAAACCACCACCACCCTCCCCCAGGTTAGTTTTTAGCCAGATCAGTCCTAGATCCCACATTTCACTGTGTAGCCCTACAAATGCTAGCATCAGCATAAATGGGCTGTAGGATGTAAAATGTCAAGACCCAAGAGCTAAGGTATTTCAGAGTTAGGGGACTATATACAAGCTCCTGGCACTGAAAGTTTTACCTCCTCCCAGTCATGAGGAAGAACTAGTTGTGTGGGGTTTTTTTATTTTTTTCCAATGTTAAGAAACAGAATAACAAAAGGACTATGAAAAATTCTAAAAAGTCCCTTTGAAACAAAAACTGGTTTGAATAGAAAACCATAAAAAGGCACTTCTTTGAAGTATCCAAAGAAAGCAGTCTAACCTAAGATAACAAAAAGGTTCAGGAGGCCAGCAGGTGAGAAAGTTGCATTTAGACTCATTGCTGAATAGCTTTTGGGAAATCATTATGTCCTCAAGAATTTTGTGCATACTCATTTGGCCTTCACATTTCTTTTGGTACTCAGGGAGTTCCTTCCACAAAATACACTGATTTTTTAATCTATTTGGCTGGAAACTGATGATCTTTCCATTGAATTCAGACTTAACCACAGGGAACCAATGTACATTTGACCTTTGTCTCCATTATAATTCTCTGTACCTAAAAAAAAAAAAAAAAAACAACCGACTAAACCAACACCAAAACCTTACAAAAAATGAAAATGTCTCAGAAAACAGAAGTTTTTTTGCCTAGCAAAAATGGCTACTGAAAGCACATTGCCTTAGTACTCAAATCTTGATACTGATTCCTCACTGATAGGTGAGATCTGCATCACACTGTCCCTCATGAGAGCTACAAACGAATTGCAAACCTCGCAAGTAAAACTATGTCTGTAGAAAGTAGTCTTTTTGGAAACCCACCTGATGAAATATGGAATTCATTCTTGAGAGAAATTATGGTGCCTATGAGCTCAGTGTCTTCAGACAAAATTGAAAATCTTGTAGATGGAGTCGTCTTCTCATAACGTCATCAGTAAGACACACATGGTAACAAACACAGTTGAGAGCACTTACTCAATGATAATTCTGAAATAATGGTCATCAGAAAGACAACAAGCAAGCACATTTCACATTACATACACAAGTTGTACCCAATATACCACAATGATCTAAAGAAAGTGGAAAGAGAAACTAGAATGAATATATTACACAGGACTTCCTAAAATTCCTTGCCTCTGCTTTCCCTCCCTTTCCCATCCAGGGAATATGTGTTTCACACTGCCTTCCGACTGTCCCAGGAATTTTACATGCCCTCTGTTCTCTTATCATGCCATATTCCTTTCCTTTTCTTTCTTGTTTGTTTGACTTAATCCTATCTCTTTTTTTAGTAGTAATTTGTTGTTGTAGATACAAGGCTCTTTGAGAACCAAGGAACAAAGATGTGAAAGAGACATGGCTCATCAAATCCAGCCTCCTGCAATCTCAGACAATCATGTGATTCATGTTTGGTCCAGAAGGACTAGAAAAACATCCACTCTCCGCATCACAAAATGGATAATACTTCTTTTTGTTTCACGAACTGTACAATAAGATGAAAAGCAATGCTACTACAGTGCCTCAGAAAGAAAGTAAAACAGACCTTATGAAATGATCAAAACCTTTCTCCCTATAGCACTAGATGGCCATTTGTTACATAAATTACCTCAGTTTTGCCCAGGCAAAGGGAAAGGTACAGTGCAAATGGGATCAACACTGCCAATATCCAGTCTCCCCTTATTTAAGCCAGTAAAAAGTAAAAAGTAATCCATATTATTATTATTTTCATCCCGAACCATGTGTCCTGAAACTCTGTGAGAGCTTCTGAATTCTGATGTCTGGTCTATTTGCTGATTCATTTTTAAATGTGAATTTTGAATATGTGGAAGAGCCGAACTGCTTAACCTGCCTGTGACACTTCTCAGCCTGAAGCATTAGATGGACAATATATGAAAACTGTGGTTTACCTATTGTCACAAGTGATCTGGAAAACAACGAGGTGGCAAAATTTGCTGGCTATTACACTAATGAGGGTAGTAAAGATATGGGTGACTGTGAAGAATGGCAGAAGAACATTGAGAGACTGAGTGGCTGGTTGATAAAAAGGCAGGAAAATTTCAGAATCAAAATTTGTAAAAGCATACATATGAGACAAAACAGCCCTAACTGTACAGATACTATAATAGATTCTGACCTGTTTACTACAAATCTTGAAAGACACCTTAGGATTATAACAAATAGGTCTATAAAAACATTAACTGAGCACTCGGTAAGAATCCGAAAAAGGAAGAAGAAAAGAGAAAGGCAAAGACAGAAAGAGAAAGAAAAAGAGAAAAAAATAAATAGAGAACAAAACAGAAAACATATTATGCTGCAGAATAAATCGTCTGTGCTTCTGCGTCTTGAATACTGTATGCAATCCCTCATGTCAGACAGGATATAGTAGAACCGGAAAAAATGTAGGGAAGATTCTGTACTAAATAGACAGCCTTCTTCAGTCTGCAAAAAGACAACACAGATGTACTGTCAGAGAGATTTATGAGGGATATGAATAAGAAACAACACTTCACAATAACAAGAGGCATTAAAACACTGACATTAAAACATTAAAACCTTCATGAGCCAGGTCAAAATGAGAAAAAGAGAAAGATGGTCCTTCACAGAACACATATAATTGAGCTATGGAACTCCTTTCCACAGAATGTTTTGGATACCAGAAGTTTTTATTAATTGTAAAGATAACGTCACTGCCTCAGAAAGCTCCTGAGCCACAGATTGCTGCAGGCTAGCAGCACCTACGCTACCTTTGTTAATTATGTTTTTCCTTTAGACAAGCACCATCATCTATTGCTGCAGACAGGATATTTAGCTAGATGAGTCTTTGGCCTAAACCAATAGAGATGTTTCTGTGTTTTCTCAGAGCAGCAGTTCCTGAGTGCCTGATTCCCCTTAGACATCCTAACATCCAGAACTCCTGAAGCAATGGCTACTGCACAGGAACTCTCTGCCTGATCTGCTTATGTACACTAAGTTACATACAGAAGGGGTGCTCTGACACACTCTGAGACTTATCAGTCAACTTATTGATATATACACAATTGGTTTGACATTACCTAAGAGACAGACATAATACATGTACTGCATGGTGTATTTACTCTTATTTCTGTGCGGAATTTTCCTGAGAGACATATAGGCATCTTAGCCAACAATAAATATAAATTAATCTGTTTCAGAAATGGCTTACTATTCTTACTCAGAAGGTTAATTTGAATCACAGTATGGCACTCTGCAGCACAAAGCATTTTTACTGAAAAAAGGAATGTAGCATCTACATTCCATGTTGTATTTTAATGATGATAATTAGTGGGTGCCTCTCACCAAGAAAAATGAGCGTGCTATGAGACACATCATCCAGTATATTCAGATTGGATTTCAGTTTATTTCAGGAAATGTCATATATCCCTTAGTAATCTTATTTCTCTTATTGCTTAGATTAATTAAAATAGCCCAAAATCCCATTTGTCAGTCAGTATCTGAGGTTTGCTTTCTGAATTTTGGAGATAGGCAATAGACAAATTGTTTTTACTGTTCAAGATGGATTCAGAGAAAACTGGAGAAGTATTGGTTGCTTTATTGATTAAACTAAGAAAAAAGGTCATATGCTAGCAAAAGTTACAATTGAACAGATTTATCCTCATTTACCATCTCTATGCAATAAGTCTACAGCTGGGAGGTTTCATACTTTCGGGCCATCTCTTTTTTCTTCAGATTCTGTTTTCTATCAAGCTGTTATTGTGAATGTAGACATTCTAGGACTTTGTCTTCCTTATGGATGTAAGTACTACCTTCTATCATTACCTTATTTTATGGATGAAACCCTCCATATAAGCTAGCATACTTCCATCAGAAACCTAATTCTGAGACAGTGTGGAAAAGGAAGCAAAACTTCACCAGAAGTTCAGTCCCTTCCACTCAGAAGCAATGTGTTCATTGCAAACCAATGTGTACTGCCCCTATCCACGATCATACTTTGCTGGATATTAGAAACTAGACCACTTTGCTTTGTCCTGTTTTCTTCGAGGGCAAGAAGAGAAAGAAGTGAGGAGGAAGGTGCTCCAAAAGCAAATTACTGTAAGAAACCAAAAATTTGGAGTAGAGAAACAAAATATTAGCAAAACATTAGAGAGACATAACATCTGATTTCACACCCTGTGATTAACTCCTTGATAAATACTTAGAGCTTAATTCCATCAGTGAGAAAAGCGTCCTTCGTCTTGTGGCCAGAAAGTGACACTCTAGAACTTTAAACAATCTTGGCCCTCTCTGGTAAAAGTAAGAGAGGGCCTATCATTTCCTTAACTGGATTTGCTTGCTCAGGGAACTCAATATATTCAAAGGAAGTACAATCCAGAGATGCACATTTGTTTTCTGTTCATCCGGGAATGCCTGTTTATTGTAAATTATTTAGCTCCTATTCCCACAAAACTGAAATCATGTATACACAAAATGGCTGCATGGACACACACAAAGGTAAGGCAGCTGTGTGTCCCTGCTTTTTAGCCTTCTTGGGTAACCATCCTGTTCGTTCAGTGTCAGAGTAGAGGAAGGAGTTTCAGTTGCAGATGAAAAAGAAGAGAAACTTCAGATAGCAAGTTTGGTAAGTGGAGCCATTTCCTCAGACTCACTTCCTCGTATCTTCAACCTACGTCTTATTCATTCAGGCAACAGGTGCTTCTGATTTGATTTCTCACCTTTCCATTCTCTAGAACTCAAAACAGAGTACCTTAAATTAATAGTAATACTGATATTTATATCTTTTCTCTCTGGCAATGAGATAGGAATCTCATTGTACTTTGAAGAGCTCAATACAAGGGTGGGAAAGTACAAATGGTAAGTACAAATGATTAGTACAAATGATATCAGATCAGAGGTCACACTGTCATCAGGGAATCGGTTACTGTAGTGCCAGAGGGAACTAACTGGATTAACTGGGAATAAGAAGAATTACTAACAAGGCACAAGTCAGCCTTTGTAACAAACAGGCTGGTGAAAACACAGATTTAAGAAGATTGAGAGAAATGAAACAGTGAAAGGCCAATTATTTCTGTAGAGGAAAACACTAGACTCATGATGCTAGAACATCAAACACTAGAACAAGACAATGCCCATGGTAGCAAGGGGAAATCTGGCTACTGGTGAATGTTGAAAAAGAAGCAGTAATTGTGAACAAGAAGGTAATCTAGGAGTGTTAGTTGTTAGACTGTGACATTGTGATGTATGTGACATTGACATATGAAGCCTTAATATATAGTATATAGGGGGATGATGATCAAGCAGTAGAATATTTTTTAGTGGTTCACATAGCCATAGTAATGTCAAATTTAAAAAATCAAAGCTAGCCAGAAGGCTGAGTAAATTTGAAGCATGAAGGTAAAGCAGAAATTTTGCAACTACATTATTTGAGTGCTTATCTCTTTTTTTATCTTTTTGAAATCTATTTCTATTGCATTTACTTTTAGTAAATTGTATGCAAATAAAATCAAATACAAAGATGCCTGAAGGACAATTACTAAAACAAATAAAAAGCATGCTCGCTCTTTGATTTATTACTTTATTGCCAATGCATGTAACCTTCACTCAATTCCTTCGTCATCTGTTTTTACACAATATAGTAAAACTACTCTGTGATTTGTAATTATTTATATATTTGTATTATGTGTTTAAAAAAACATGTTTTTTGGTACTGATGTCCTTCGTGAAGCTGACCAGGATCAGGGATAATACTAACAAAACACTTACCATGTTGCAAAAGAGTTTGTTTAGGTAATGCAGTGATCACTCAGCTAGATATTCCTAGAGGCTTCTTAATTATAAAATAAGAATACCAAAAATAGAAATAGCTAGGTGGTTTTGTTAGGCAATTTTTAATTTTTGTTCTGCAAAAAGTACATTGTGATGTTAGTCATGAATCCAAAATAAAGAATTTATGGAATAGATTCCAGTAATATCAGTGAATTCAAAACTGGAAATTTGGCATTTAATCAAATTGCTGATAATTCCAGATGGTACAGTCCTATCTGAAGCATGTTCAGAAGATAAGTTCACCAATTACAGTTACTTGTTCTGAATTAAAATGTTTTCACAGATAAAGTGTTTCATTTTCTGAGTTCCATTTAGTTAACGTATAATCTAAATAAATTTGCACCAGCTCATCTCCTTTTGAAGAAAGGCAGTATTTATATATTGATGTATTTTCCAGATTTTTCAAATACTGTGTTTCCTGGACATTTCTGTTTGAGAGATACAAAAACTGGCTGAGAATTCTTTACAACTGTAGTCTTTCTCAGTGTCTGACAAATCAAAATGTATACTTCAGTCACATATTCACTGACATTCAGCTGAAAATAAAAGGCCAAATTATGAGCAGTGACCAGTTGCAATTCCTAGTCTGCTTGTAGCCCGGGATGGAGTTGTCTTTGGAAGCACTTGTGGACTGGAGATCCAGTTACCTCCTGTCCAGATCCAAATCCTTCTAAGTGTTTTAAACTGGCATGGGAAGATTCGGTGGTCCTAATGGTTGATGTATTTTTCAACAGAAAGGTCATACTTAGGTTAAGCATAAATACTAGGAATTTCCACACAAACAGGTGAGTAAAATGTTAGGCTCACTGATATCTGTAGGAGTTTTTTTATGTGTTACAGTGAGTGAACTCACCTATTTTGTTTCTGTCTGTGTAAGTTCAGTATTCCTCTTGTCACCATGTCACAGAAAATGGGTTAGACCAAGAACATTAATATCTGCTTCTAATACTTTACATCCTGAACCCTCAAAGAATGTAAGTGGCATCTTGATCTCTGTAAGTAGGCTTCTTGATCTCTTTGCCATCAGAAGTGTTGATATTATGCATCAAAGGCACTTACTCAACCCCATACTTTTTTTTTTTTAAATCTTTCAGGAGATTTGCTGTTTCATAATAGAAGGGGGTTTTTTGTCTACAAGCTTATTTTCTTGCAAAGTAATTTATGGATAAAGTTTCTCTGATGGAACATTTTCTTCCAGTGCTTCTCAGAATTTGTGATGATTCTCTGGGTATGATCTGCTTCAGATCAGCCATGACTGCCCAGTAGGTGAGCTGGCAATTTGGAACAACAGTCTTGAGAGGGCTGCTTTTACTGAGCATCCAGACAAGTTTTAGAGTTAGTTTGTCTTACTGGCCATGATGGGCATCATCTCGACTGCATTTTATATAGATGATGTTCTAACATGCCCCTGAAGTACAGCAGTGCAGCACATGCTGAGGTACCTCAGCAGGTGTTCATTTTGCAGTGCCACAGACAGAATTTAATTAATATTCTAGTAGTCAAAATTCCGTAAGTCCGCAATACCCCTTTATCTGAGGTTTCTCAGGGGGAATGGAGGAGGTATTTGGGCAGAAAGTGCTGGGTTGTCAGACAGAAGTACCGAGTTACCTCAGGAGAGGAGAGCGCTCAGGTACCTCAGGAGCGCTGCGGTAGTTCGCAGGGGGTGGGGCCGGGGCTTTGGCGGGAAGGAGTGGTGTACCTCCGAGCGAACAGGGGGCTTTCTGTGGCTGGGGGAGGCTGAGGTACCTCAGCAGTGGCAGAAGAGCTGACGCGTATCTCTGGGGAGAGCAGAGGTTATTTTTTGTGAGGCGCTGAAGTACTTCAGAGGGCCAAGAAGGCCAACGGCATCCTGGTCTGTATCAGAAATAGTGTGGCCAGCAGGAGTAGGGAGGTGATCGTGCCCCTGTACTCGGCCCTGGTGAGGCCGCACCTCGAATACTGTGTCCAGTTTTGGGCCCCTCACTACAAGAAGGACATTGAGGTGCTGGAGCGTGTCCAGAGAAGGGCAACAAAGCTTGTGAAGGGTCTGGAGAACAAGTCTTATGAGGAGCGGCTGAGGGAACTGGGGCTGTTTAGTCTGGAGAAGAGGAGGCTGAGGGGAGACCTCATCGCGCTCTACAACTACCTGAAAGGAGGTTGTAGCGAGGTGGGGGTTGGTCTCTTCTCCCAAGTAACCAGCGATAGGACGAGAGGAAATGGCCTCAAGTTGCGCCAGGGGAGGTTTAGACTGGACATTAGGAAAAATTTCTTCACTGAAAGAGTGGTCAGGCCTTGGAACAGGCTGCCCAGGGAAGTGGTGGAGTCACCATCCCTGGAAGTATTTAAAAGACGTGTAGATGAGGCGCTTAGGGACATGGTTTAGTGGGTATGGTAGTGTTGGGTTAACGGTTGGACTTGATGATCTTGGAGGTCTTTTCCAACCTTAATGATTCTATGATTCTATGATTCTTGGGCAAGAAATGCTGAGACATGTCAGCAGGGGCGGTGGAGAATTTGGGTGGGAAACGCGGCGGTACCTCGGCGGGGCCAGCGGGACGCAGAGGTGCCCGCAGGAGGCGGTGCGGAGCGGTGGGCAGGAAGTGCCGGTTCACCTCGGGGTGGCAGGGCTGCGCTCAGATGTCTGCGCGAGGCAGAGGAGACCTGAGTGGGAAACGCTGAGGTAACGCTGAGATACCTAAGCAGCAACAGTGGAGGTCTCCGGCGAGGTTTCTCACAGATTTTCCTCAGAGGGGGCAGTGTCTGGGGAGCCAGAACATGACCCAACCCAGTACATCTGAGCTGGGCAGTAGAGATTTTTGGTGGGAAATGCTGAGGTACATCAGGGTGACAGACGATTTCAGGGCAGAAAAGCTGAGGTGTCTCAGAGGGAACACTTGAGGTTCTTGGGGGTGGAGGGCGCTCAGCTATTTTAAGGGGGCATGGGTAGGAAGTGCTGAGGTACCTCAAGGTGATAGTGAAATCTGGAGTGGGGGAACCACCCCCAAATGTCTGAAGAGAGCACTGCATGTGTGTGAGTGGGAAACAGAGGTGCCTCAGCGAGAAGAGGGGAGGATTTGGTTAGAAGTGCTAATACATCTCAGAAAGTAGAATGAACAGTTTTGGATAGTAAAACTTGAGTTAATTCAGCAGGGAGGTGGTCAAGTCTCAGATGGGAAGTGCCAAGGTTTGTCTAAGGGGACAGCAGAAAATTTTGCTGGGAAATGCTGAGGTATCCCAGATGTGGCATTTCAAGGATTTTGGAAGAAAAAAGAGGTATATCCTCATACGGGCAGTGAAGGGTTTTGGCTAGGTGGATAGAAGTACTTTAGAAGTGATAACAGTGGGGTTTAGGTGGAAAAGGACAGGGTTTCTGGAGTGGACAGCAGAGGATTTTAGGAGCGAAATGCCGAGGTAAACCAGCTCAGGGTTTTGTGGAAAAATGTTGAGCTACCTGAGATTATGTATATGGTAACAGCAAGCAGGAAAGAAGTCTGATTTGGGAAGCAGTAAATTAGCTCTTGAAAAGGAGAGAAAGGAAAAAGCTAACACGCAGCAAGGAGATGCAGCTGAGGTACCAAAATGGCTATTGTGGCAAGGAGAGTGAGAATTTAGTGGGAAAATCTGAAGTGGTCTTAACAAAGCCTAAAAGGGCCTTTAAAAAGACTCATTTCATCCCCAGGGGGTCCACAGGGAAGGCAAACTGACTCGCTGCAAGTGGACGGGGAAAGGCACAACTGAGAATGAGTTAGAGACTAGGTGAGGAAAGCTGAGATAAGAAAGGGCTAGACAGTGGAGAGAGTCCACATCATAGTAAGTGAGCAAACAATCTTGTGCAACAGTGTGCCAAAGTAGAAGCAAAGAATAACTGGTTTAGTGGGAAACACTAAAAAAACCTTTTTGTTTTAGGAATGACTTTGGGTCTACTTGAAAAGCTGCCATAGAAGACAATGGGGAGCCATGAATGCAGGTTTGGAACAGGTTATAAAAAGAAAATGCAATGACAGGCACACGCAGAATGACTGAGACAATAACTCACATAAACAAGCCTTTGGGACATGGATTTTTAAATTTTAAACAATTATTTAAACAGGAAAGGTTACTGGAATAAGACTTATACAACGAACATGATAACTAAATTTTCTATATCTTAATATAGATAGAAGGGGGGGGTGGGGGAGAAACACAATCCTTAGGGAAAAAAAAATTACATAATGAAGGAAAACAAAGCCACCCTAGGAGCAAAGATCTGTAGAGATGCTTCTTCCTCCTGCTTCCACAGTGCTGCCACCTGCAAGCCCTAGAAAATATGCCTAGAGTCCCAGCCAAGCTAGAGGGCTTGCAAAACAAAGGAGGGCGGTTGGTTTGTCTGGGAGAGTGGGTGGAAGGTTTTGCTTGGCTCCTCTGAATCCTGTATCTCTTCCCACAGCAGCAGTAGCCAGTCCTGAGGAAGGGAGCGCAGGAGGCAGGGGAGGAAAGTCACTCTGAGCATGGGGACCTGCCTGTAAGGAGGGCTCAGGTCATGCAGGAGCCTTGCTGGCACTCTCAAGTGCCTTTTTTGTCACCTTGAGCGGGGTGCCCTCCCTGTAGGCAGGGCTAGGTTGTCTGCTCTTCTGGCCTTCAGCCAGGGTGCTCTGTAGTGGGCTGGCTAGCAAGAGTGATGACCCTGTCCCAGGGCGAGTGTCACCCCAGGGTGTCTTCTGCTGAGGTCCCCGGGACTTGGGGCCTTGTGCCCTGCCAAGAATCTAGGTCCAGGTTTGTGCCCATGGGGCTTCATGCTCCACTGGCAGTCTAGGCCGGAGAGCGTGAGAGCCTTGTAAGGAGGGCATCTACTTCTGGAGGCTCGTGCTTTTCGAGAGTCGGAGAGCACTTTTGTGCCGACAGCCCCTCGACCTGCCTGTAAGGAGGGTTCAGGTCTGTGTGTCAGTGGCGCCCCAAAGTCAGCCTGCTTTTTGTGGGTCAGCCCTGTAGTCGGGGTCTGTGTGGCAAGGCCTCGGTGGGAGAGGGGGAGCCTTTGTTTAGCTGGAGCCCTGTGCTTCCCCTGTGGCCGGCATTTAGGTGTCTGCTTTGGCGGCTTCGTGCCCCACTGGCAGCCTAGCCAGCCTAGCAGCCCTGTCACCAGGGTGTGTGTGCTGCCACCCTGCACCTTCCTGGAGAGGGCTGGAGAGCCCTTTGCTGGACGGAGCCGTGAGGGCAGCCCTGTAGTTCAGGGTGAGGTGTCTTCTGCCTTGGTTTTGGCTGTTTTAGGGAGCAGGGCAAAGGAAGGCAGCCCTGTACGTGGGGCCGCAGCTGCTTCTTCCTCTCCCTGCTGAGGGTGTGGCCACCTCCCAGCCCTAGAAAACATGCTCATGCTCGGAGTGCCAGCACTCCTGCCCCAACTCTTTCACACCTGGCTGGAGGATGACCTAGCGGCTGCTGATAAGCAGGGGGAGAGGGGCTGTTGTCTCCGATGTGGGAGGGAGGTGGGGTGGGGTGGATGTTTCTGGAGGGTAAGGCCTGAGAGGGCAGGGAGAAAAGCCCCCCTTGCGCTGGTAGGCAGCTAAAGGCAGGAGAGTGCAATCCCTCGCAGACGGCAGCTGCTCCCCAATTGGGTGGTGGGCATGGGTTTGGGTTTGGGTGTGCTGCCCAGGGGGACCCGTGAAGGGTGAGCAGCAGGCAGCTGAGCAACTGGGCAAGGGCAGGGAGGATCAAGGCCCAGGGAGGAGAGCAAGGCTTGCCTGAGTTCCCCTTGCTCTGGCATGCTGGGAGGCACCTGTGATCCTGCTCCAGGAGTCCGTCTGTTGGTGTGGCAGGAAGGGGCACTGGAAGCTCATCCGTCTCCATCCATAACTGATGCCTTGTATCTTTGAGCAGGCTGTGGGAAAGAAAGAAGGAAGAATAATTGGGAAGGCTGAGGGAAGAGAGCGAGGAAGAAGGGTGGACAAGGAAGAGCAGAGAAGGGCAGAAGAGGAGAGACTCTCTGGGCAGAGGGCTCCGGTCCCATATGAGCATCCCCACAGAGGGGGTCTCTTGGTCCCGTTTCTTCTTCAGAGCTGGGTGACCTCCCTGTATACAGGGCTGAAATCTGGGGATTGGGGCCCATTTGCCATGTTGCTCTTTTGGCTGCATGGGGAGAGTGACGACCCTGTAAGGAGGGCAGGGGAACCTGAGGTCACCCTAAGCCCTTGCCCCCCCTGTAAGTAGGGGAGGGCCCCCTTCCCCTGGCAGCTTTCCACGAGCTGGTCCCATGGCCAGTGTGACAAGCCTGTAATTGGGACTTGTCCCAGCGGTGGCCTCTTGCAACAACTGATGACCCTTAGCATTCTGAGAACTCTGGCCTCCATCAGCCTGTCTGGGAGGCTTAGACCTATGTTGCTGGCTGCCTGGGCTGGTCTTCCTCTTCTGGGAACTCCCTTTTTTGCCTGTGTGCTTGTGTGTGTGGTGTGCCTGTGGTGTGTCTGTGGGTATGTGTGCGGCTTTGGGGGGGGTTCGTTTATAATAAAATCACTGCAGTATATATTAGTTGGACTTCCCAGGCCTGGAGGATAAACCTTGGCATGCCTGCAGGTAGACCCTGCCTCCTATCCAGCGCCAAGGAGCATTCAGACTTGCTCCTTCTCACTTTGGGACAGCACTAGCCTACTTGGTAGGAAGGTTGGCAGTGCGGCTGCCCTGTAGGTGGGGTTGGCTGTCCTTGAAGGAGCCCATTCAGAGTGACAAGCCTGTAGTCAGGGTGCATGTCACGAGCTGTGGAGCCCTTTGTCACCTGGAGCAGCTGGACCTCTCTGTAGGCAGGGCTTAGGTGCCTGCACTCCTGCTGGCTGCTGCTTTAGGCAGCAAACAGGAATGTCCCCTCCCTGCCCCTTGTCCCCAGGGCAGGTTGAGGAATTGCTCTGCTTGAAGGGGTGGCTGAATGTTTGCTATGGCTTTCTCCTGGCAGGCCCGTCCCACGGTTGGGGTTGAGGTGTCTGGGTGGGCTCCTGAAGAGCAGGTGTTCTCCAGGCAGCGTGACCAGCCCATAAGTGGGGTGTCAGTCAGCGTCCCCTGCTTTAGGGGTGTTTGATGCTCATGCTGAGCACTGAGGGGCACCAGCCTGTCGGCAGGGCTCCGTGTGTCCCCCATGCTTCAAGACACCCCTGTAAGCAGGCGGGTGTTTTGTGTCCCCGCCTTTCAGAGGTGTGGGTCCAAGGAGTGTGGATCAGGCAGCGCTCTCTCTGGGGCGCGGGCTCTAGTGGCCCTCTGCCATTGTGCTCCACTGCCTGGCTGTTGAGAGTTGTTCCTGCTGCTGTGGGGGCTGAAGGCTGAGCTCAGGATCCCCCTGGGTGTTGCCCTGCCTGGCATCAGGGTGCAGATCTCGGAGGCGCTAGGCCTGCCTGGCAGCCTGCTTGGCCGAGCAGCCCATAGGTGGGGTGCAGCTTAGAGCGAGCGCCCCTGACTGGGAGTGAAGCAGCCTTGTTTGCTGCTGGGTGCCAGGGCCACGCTGTCAGTGGGGGCCTAGCTGAGCCTGGAGACCCTGGCATCGTGCTGTGAGGGCAGTGGATTGAGGCCCATGTAAACAGAGGAGAAGCCTCTGGCACCACTGCTTGCCCAGCCCAGCTCCACATGCCCAGACCTTCAGTCTCAGCTCCTGCGGGTCCTGCACAGCGCAAGCTTCAATCAAGATGCCGGGATGCCTCCCGCACCAGGGGCAGGGAACTCGGCCGCAGCAGATTTGGTGAGTTTTGCCGGAGATGCCTCAGAATTGGGAGGTAAGTGGGATGGGCATCCTTGGGTCACTGCTTCTGTAGTGGAAGGCCAGGGTACGGGTGGATTGTTTTTTGTGTGTCTTGAGAGGCATCCCTCTCTTCATGATCTGCAGCAGAGCTCTGCCTGCGTTTCTTGTCTGCTAAATTTGGGAATTTCCTATCCATCTGTGAAATCGTGTGCAAATTCCTGCATTTCAGCTCTTCAGCATCAAGAACTTTTTTTTAATGTGCTTTTTTGTACTTGCTTGTGTTTAAGGGCCACATTTCTGAACTCTGCCTGAAGAAGTTTCCCCTGTGCAGTTATGTTGCTGCACTGGCTTTAGGGAACTGGGCATCTCATTCTAAGGGAGAGTTTGGCAAATTTCTGGATCAGACTTCCAGGCCCTGTGCTGGCTTGAGTTAACAATGTCCTGAAATTCCTGGTTCTTATTTCAGCTTAAATTTCTCTCTTTCTTTCTGCATTGGAAGTTAAAAGGATGCTTGTGAACCAGTAGATGTTTCCCACCAGCCCTGTGCTGGCTTGAGTTAACAATGTCCTGAAATTCCTGGTTCTTATTTCAGCTTAAATTTCTCTCTTTCTTTCTGCATTGGAAGTTAAAAGGATACTTGTGAAGCAGTAGATGTTTCCCACCAATACATATACCAGACATTACAGTTAACATTAAAATACTGGAAAATGGCCTCTGTAACCCCCCTTTTTCCAAGGAGAACACTCATTCTTCAGCAAATGGCAAGATAATTTGTAACTTAGTAACTTTCAAACCTAACTCTTCTTTAGTTCATGCCATCAGAACTGCACTTCACTTTTGATTTTAACTTTGCCCCAACTATTGTCTTTTTTTGACTGCTGTAGGGTTAGGGTGTCTTTGTTTCTAGGTAGTGCTGTTTGTCTTCTCGGGAGTATTTTGGAAGTTGTCAATTAGCCGTTTTTTTCTAGTGAAGCATTACTTTGGAATTTTTGGGGCAGGAATTTGCTGGCAGTGGAGTTTTGCTGTAGGAGTGGTGGGTTTCATTGGGTTTTTTGATAGCTTATCTTTGAGATGCAGTATGGAAAGTAGGATGGTCTTATAATGTGAATGGGTGAAAACTAGGCAATTTTGTAGATGACTGTTAGGTGCAGCATAGGGGGCAAAGTTGAGATTGAATGTATGGTGCAACTGGACTGGCGTGGAAAGTTAATAGGGGTGAGTTTTTGAAAGTCACTGAGACACTTAACACCTTACTGGCTACATCAGCCCCTTTTCTTCTGCCTAAGTGGGCTGGGAAGGGCCATGTGTAACTGAAGTGTTCCCAGGCACCACAGTGGACCTCACCAAGCTTGAATTTCCATAAATTCATAAAGGTGCAACAACTGTAGAAAATCCAGTCGTGAGCTATAACATCTCTTATAGAAATTGCAAATTTGACCAGAGCTCACTGGGATAAACATGCTACTTGTTTATTTCACAAACTGTCACAAGGTTTAATTTCACTAGAAGGTATTGTGAATTGCGAAATAAAATTATTTCATTCTTGTTACGTCATTTCAAATTCAGGGAGAAGATGGAGCTTGTCTTAAGTTTTACAGGTGTGTGACATTTTTTCTTGTAAAACTATAGTGAAAGTGGAATAAAAACCTCCTTTTCATGACCTCTGCAACTATCTTATTGCAATCCTTTACCTTCTAACATACTTTCTGTAACAGAGGCTTTAACTTCAGAAAGTTTCCTTCTGGTCTTTGCATAAGTCATAATAAATCAAATGTGTGGGTTTTTCTTTATTTTGATATTAAACTTTAATTAGTAGGGAGAGAGGAGGGGGGTTGAAAGTGGGAGAAGGGAAGAGGTGCACAAGGGTGGTGCCCTGTTTGGAATGGGTACAGTGAGCAGGGGAGGACTGGGGAGGGCAGGGCAAAGCAGGGGCTTTCTCTGGGAGCGGGGCTCCAGCTGCCAAGGGCAGTGGTATCCTGAGGGGAGGCTGTCAGAGGGGGGTTACCATCCACCCAGAACCATGGCACCATGGGTGGCAGGTGTGTATTATTCCTTGTTTCTTTGTTGCAACCACAAATAGACACATATTTCATTAACTCGCATGTAATGTCTAATCTGAAACATTTGTAGATGCTCTTGCCCTAAGATTTCCATTTTGCACTGATTTAGCTGTGTGTTTGCAAAGGGAGATGTATACAATGGCCTAAAGCAATATGGAAAGTGGAAGGTTAGAGACATTTAAGAAAGATGCAGCTCTGTTCCTCTTTTGTGAGTATGAAAAGGGCGTAATGTCTCGGTTCCTACAATACTCATTAGAAGAAACTTAGAATTTTATTTTATACGTCAGCTGATATTCAGAAGTTAAGCCTCACCACGTATATGTTTTCATATCTAATTTTCCATAGTGCAAGAGAAAGTAGGGCCCCATGAATTCTGAGAGTGTTCTGAGATAATCATCTACTGCTGTTGGTATAATTTTGACATATCATCCCCTCTCCTTCCTCTCATTCCTGGAAACAACTGCTAGGTTGTGTGCGATTGCCACAATATATGACTTTAAGCCTTGCACTTTGCTTCTCATTGTGATATTTCAAACACTCAAGGCTGTAAATAGGCCTTGCTGATGGAGCTGTGTCCTGAGAGAATCACATCGTTCAAGATGAAAAATCTTCTGTTAACATTTTTAACGCTGCACGGCACACAGAAAGTGTTGAGTCATTTACTTGTGGTCAAATCAGAGAAAGAAGAAATGAGTGACATTTTAGGTACCAGAGAAATTATTAATGAGTAGAAGGACTCATGGAAAGCCCTTGGGAAAAAAACTGATCTTTGGCCCTGTGAAAGAGAATATCAGCTTTCATTAGGTAAACAAAGCCTTGAAAACATAAATTTATATAAAGAATTGATGACACTGATATTTCATGTCAGCAACAGACACCAGACATAATGGATTGCTAAATTATGCATACATAGATATGGAATCATGCTTCACACTCTTAGGTGAAGCCTGAAATTTATAGAAAGCATTATATCCAATAATATGATATGATACAGTCTGATTGCAATATCAGTTTATAATATAGTGTGATACAGCCTCATACTGCAACCCATAAGCCAAATCTGGTCCTAATGATAACATAATAGGAAATGCTGGTTCAACAGCCACTCCCAGAATGTTTTAGTTAGCTTGACTTTTCAGATTTTCGGGTTTCTTTCAAAATGGGGTTGAACAGGTGATATGTAGGTAGCCACTGTGGTGGACCTGCCTCTTTCTTTTATGACGTGAAAATGCCCCAAGTTACCAAAACGTGAAATTCTGCTGGCTGTTCCAGCAGTGTGTTGGAGAAGAGCACAGAGGACTTTTGTCTGTTCTGATATTCTGACTGCCTTTTCTCCATTGTGGAGCTCAAACAATCAGGAGTAAAGAGAGGCTTGATGTTTCCTCTCCCAGTGCTCTCCTCAAAATCGTGGTATAATACTTACTACCTCACTTCCCCTTCTTATACCAGCAAGAAGAGAAATGTGGTAGTTAAGTGAAAATACCTGCAAAAAGAGGAAGACCCAGTCCTCTCCAACTACATACTCCTGGGGGGAGGCTATTGCCTCCACTGGTGTGATAGGATTCATATTATTCAGCTGGTCCTATTTCTGATTTAATAAACAAAATTCAGATAAGCTAGTAGGAGGCTACCTGAGATACTGGGAAAAGGCAAAGAACTGTGGAGTACCATGGATTTCAGGATTCGGCATTTTGGGATGGGGCTCTTATTTTACATAAGAAACATTGCATAGACTTAGCTAAGGTAAAACCCTTTTTAGAGAAATGCTTTGTTATACTTGAGCAACAGTTTAGTGTATTCAATCATCCCTTGTCCTTTTTCTTTTCTGTAGCCTTGGAAATACTTGAAGGCAGCACATGTTTTTTCCCTTACATAATTTTTTTTAAATAACAAGTTTTAATTGCTTGTAATAAGTGTAGGTGGGTGAAAGACTTTGAAACTCCTTGAGGTTGTGTCCAATGGTAATAATGACATGAACTACCACAGAAAGCTATGTTCCATTACAGCCTAAATTGAGAGAATAGTGTTCCAAATTTCTATTTCTTCTAAGGGGTTATAAAATTAATACCAGATTTATGGTAAGCAATTTTTTTTTTTTTCAGATAATTAAATACTGAGCTAAAGCTGCTGTATTTTTTTATGTTGACAGTTTTGAACTTGTGAAGAAAATATTGTTTCCTGTTATGCAATAATCAGAGAAGCCAAGCCTTAAAATATATATTTCTTAGTTGTATACAATACACTTGTATTTGTTCTTATCCCATTTCTCACTGTATCAGTGAACCTTCCTGTCAGTGCTGCAGGATTCTTTATGACAAAAATTCTGCACACAGAGATTGAACAAAAAAAACCCCAAAAGTTTGATTCACTTAGACTTTGAATAGAAGTGATCATCATTCTAAAGCTCTGCTAGAAAGAAAAAATGGGCACCTTGTTACACAAATTTAAATGTTCTACACACAATTTAAATGTTCTTTCTCATAAGCATAAACTGAAAGTGTTTTATAACACTTTTTGTTATAAAAAGTGAACATGAACTGCCTATGTGATTCTAACACTCCAGACTGAGATATGTTTCTATTAATTCAAGCATTAAATGCCTATCATTCAGTTTCAAGGTTCAAACCATGGCTTTTGTTCCTGCCAATGTCCTTTTAAGTGAAAGACATAAGTACAAAACAAGGAAATTCATTACACATTTCAAATAGGTGCATACTGAAATATTGGTGGGTTATTTACCCAGCTACACTTCTCATTCCTTTTTGAGAGAAAGTAATGGTAGGTAAAAGCTGTTCTTCCTCAAAAGTCAGACCTTTAGATTCTTACATGGATCTATTTTCATCATTTTCTCCTACACTGTCCACAGAAGGCTATTGGAAGAGTGAGCACAGATCAGTCAGCAGTACATTACAAATATCAGTGAACTGTAGATCTCATTATCCATGGATGATCAGCGGCATCCCATAGAAATCTTTATGCAAGATCAACATGGAAGTCATCAAACTTGAAAAGCATTTTGAAGGGTTAATGGAGAGAAATGTTCCCTTTCCCAGACAGACTTAAGCTGCATCAATTTACAGAATATTGTCTATCATTCAGATTACACATTTCATTTAAAGTGATATCTATTAATTAAGCATGATTTGGAGACTGTTGACTATCTTTGAAAAAAAAAGTAATACAGCTTCTTAATTTCTAGGTTTGGGGAACCAGAAGACAGATGAAGAGGTATTTTTTAATTGTTAAAGACGACTACCGCATGGCAGATGCTGTAAGGACTAGTGCAACATATTGTCCAAGATTTGAAACGTTAGAATTCGCGGCAGATCTCTTTGACAGGATGCAATATTACTCACATGTAAGATCTTAAAACCTGGAAGAGTTTCCCGAGGGACATGTTTGTAGAAGCTACTGTACAGGCAACACTTCTGCTTTGTTTAGAAAAAAAGCATTGCGTTGCTTGGCACTTGTGATTTATACGACCACAACCCCATGGATATGCTATCAGTTCTTCTAGAGGTATCATCGCTGTAAAACAAGGAGCATATTAAAAAAAAAACCCAAGGTCTATCAATCATTTTAAGTAATACAGAGAAATTAATGCTTCCAGATATTTCACTGATACCCAACTTGGGAAAAATCCACATCTTGGATAAAGGCAGGAAGGAGAAAGAGGAACTTTTCTGAACAGTAAATTATGTTATGTTGTTTCCTACAACAAGCTGTGTCTACAGGGTTCTTTGGAACCCTCAGAAACATTTTTTGGCACATTTTCTATTGATAATGCTATGATTTGTTGTTCTATTGTGTATGCTGTGTTTTTGTTACTGCACTTTATATCATGAGCATAAGAACCAGAAGAGGGGAATTTCTAGGGAAACATGACAACAGAGATACCAGTTTAAATAGGTGACAATTACTTCTGGAACTTGGGCTTTGGCAGAAATACAGCTGAGGGTACCTTAATCTCTATTCTAGCGCTAAGGAACAGAAAGAAACCAAACAAGCGCAGTTCAGAAAGTACTTCTCTGTGTGGAGATTACTATTACTATGCCAAAATCTGGTACTTTGACCATATGCACTCACCTAGTCTATTGTGGTATGAAATTAGACAAATATTCTTAGACCAACTCTAAAAGGTGGATTCCCATTGTATATGTTTACTGCAGGGTAAGGCATAAAAGATTCCATAGTCTTGAAAAATTCTTATTTGCTGTAGGCACACATCAGAACACCAACATCATTTAGGGATGTCAGATACTTAAAAACGCCCAGTTAAAATAAAATAATATGAGTCATCAGTACATCAGTCAAATTATTGGTTTTATACAGGTATATATTGCACATAATATTAAAAGCTCTTCTACCTTCTACCGGTTAGAAGTGCATGCCACCTTGCGTTAAAGGCATTTTGCAAAACTGACTAACTAGATACACTTTGCCATGTTAAGCATGAACCCCAAACTCCCAGAAACTGCTTGTGAGGCTAAACTCTGTGTTAAAAGCAACAGCTTGCTCACTGGGGAAAAAAAAAAGGATGCTTTTATATTCTTCTATGTGCTGGTTGCATCAGAGAAGCACAGTGTTTAGCAACCATGGAAGAATGAGAAATACTCTCAAATTTATTTGTATTTTGTATCAATTTGGCATAATTAAAATAACATAAAACTAAATTAAATTAATTGTCTGATTCAATTCCTATCTGGGAGCTCTCTATTGTCAAGCAAGGTACGCAGGGACATATTTTTTACATGAAATAAGATTTCTTTGTGCAACCTTGGCCCCTGAAAATCGATTTACTTCACTTTCAGCAATTTTTTTCTTATTAAAATAAGCACTACAATTGAGATGCTATCAAAATATTGATTATAGACCCTTTTAAGAAACAAGGGGCCCGCTTTTAGGAAAGTCTTAGGACAAAATACAGTCTGAAATAAGAGGAGATTTGCAAATGCTGTGTTTTTAATAAAGAATTGCAGTCCCCTGAGCTTTCTTTGGAAAAGGAGTGGAGAGTGAAGGATAAGGCAGAAGTTTGTTAAATAAGAAAATTCAAGTAAAATTTTAGAACAATTAAAAATTATTTTAATTTTTTTTTTCAAAGGAAAACTGCATTATTCTAATCTATTAGAATTATTTAAGAAGGTGAAAGTAGATAAAAATGGAGATGTGTTCAATGCAGTAAGTACTCCACAAAATAAGAATCTTTATTAGTATTAGTTTTACCAATATGTAAGTAATTTCTTCTGGCAAAGAAGGCTCTCCAAAGATATTCCCTGACCTTTCCCGATCTCAGCGAACAAATTGTGATAGTACTCATTTTACATGGAAAAATATTTTTACAATAGTGGATTATCATCATTTAGGACTTGAAATATTCCTGCTCTGTTTGTAAATTCAACTACAGCAATCAAACTCAGAGGTTAAAAAATAATAGTAGCTTGGCAGTGATGAAACCAGCTGGATTCAGGGAATTTATTGAAGTTACAGTCAGTAACTTCTCTTTAATGTCATGTTAAATAATCACATTAAACAATAACGTGAATAAATGACAATGAATGATAAATGAGAATATTCCCAATAAAATACTTTTTAATTAAATCTAAAGCTCTAAATAAGTATTATTTAAAACACCATAGCCAGAGTCTTGCATTTATAAAAGCATATCAAGAGGAAGCTTTGAAGAGTTAAAGTTCAACAGAAAACTTTAAATTCTGGCTTTTAAATTTAATTTTAGCATATTTTTTCCTGAAAACTGCTGAAATCTGTTTGCTGTAACCTACCTCATTTCAGTTAATGGTATTGAAGCATCCTAAAGCTAAATGAATGAGGCAAGATTGAGATCAGAAGTAGCTCTTATACAGGAAAATGCTAATTGTTGTATTACAGACTTCCTTCATTTATTTGCATTTATAAAAATTGGGAAGAAATCACTGAAAGTCCCTATTTATTACATGTTGCATGTTGTCTAGAATTATGTCAGATAGCATTTTTCTGATTTGTTTTATCACCTGGCGTACAGCACAGCTTCTGGCGTCAAAGAGATCAGGTGATGACACAGCCTTAATCCACGCTAGCTTCAGAACTGCAAGGACGACATGTAACAGAGCACCACACGACCTTCCTACCTGAAAAATACCGTGTCCACTAGCGCATGAAGATCCGGGCATCCCCAAAAACCAAACTGCCGTATATAGGGTTAGCCCCATGTCCTTGCTAGGGCATTTGCAGTTGGGCAAAACCTCATTAAAGGTAGGTTGGGGGCGGGGAGAATTAAATCAAGGAAAGTTTGTAACAGTAAATACAACTGCTCCCCTTTATATCCATTGTGTGTTAAGCCATTCTGATACCAAAACTAGTTATTTTGAGAAAAAAATTATTGAATGGGGAAACTAATGTAGCTTTTATTCACAAAATCATCAAAATTGTGCAGCTTTTCATTTTACCAAAAGTCTGCAAAGCCAGATATGTGGCCAATGTTACATAGTAATCTGTGAAAATACCATAACCTTGAGAATTTATTAGAACTGGCATGTCTTGGTGCTGGGTATCGTCCAGATATCTGGAAGGGCTTATTTCGACACACTAACTTTGCTAGCTCTTGGTATATCGAATTATACACCTATAAGTGAAGTGAGGATCATTGTTAATGCATAGTTACCAACACAGTCACTGATGAAATGGAGGCAAACTCATGCTGTGCATGGTTTGGCTTGAAGCCCTGGATATCTTAGGAAGATTTAGATGTTGTTAAGAAAAATCCATTGTTTTCAGAATTAGTATTTCCCTGCTGAGAAAACATCCTCCAGTCTGCAAAACCAGCATATTAACTTAGCATGAAAAACAATCTTATGACATTTATTTCTGCTAGGATGCTAGAAACTCTAATGAGAAACCAAATGTGCAAAGATGTTTATTGATGGGAAGGAAACAGGCTTAGAGAACAAAATTTTTTTCTTTTTTTTTTAAAGCAAGTTATCAGGAGTTTCATATAATTCCACAAACACATACTGTTTAATGAGATATTTAGGTCACACTGGAGTAAAAGATAACCTGGAGTGTTCCTGGCAATTATCACTGAGAATTATTTTTCTTGGTATTACACAAGATTGAGATTTGAACTACAGACTCCTTGCAAGATAGTACAAGAACCTTATGCATATGTGTCAAGGCTGCCTACTCCTTTCCAGAGATACACTAGCTTATCCAGGCTAACGTGTATTGCTCTGGACCCGCTCTCCTTTGGACCCTTTTGACCCCTCCGTATGTGGAAACAAGAAAGAAAATTGCTTCAGAGGTGTAAATACCCTCTGTTTAATTCCACTTTGGGGCTGATGTATGTTGCATCTCAACCCTCTCTGATGTTAGCCCACAAACATGACAGAAAAAGCTGCATGCGCTGCATCTTTTAATTTTTCTGTACTGTTATAACCAATTATTCCGAACAGCAAAGGAAGTGGGCGGTACCAAGATTCATTGTAGCATTTGCTTTGAATGGAAAGTGGTTGTTTTTCAATAATATGAGGAATAGTAAAAGTAGCTAAATGAACTAAATGTTTGAAAAATATTTTAGTCCTGGACCTGGACCTGAACTCTTGTTTTAATTCATAGAACAGGAACACGCGAAGGATAATACTTCCTACGTAGTCTCTATTCAAACTGCCTTGGGTTGTTGTCTGATGGGCTCTTCAGCTGCGTTGGTTACAGTCCCAGCTGGGGTCATCAGGCAAAACACACTCTCTGAGCACATAAAGTCCTTAGCCTTTTTTCTGAAACATCTAGTACTTAATCTCAATCCTAATATAGAAGGCTTTTTCCTACAGGATTATCAGGAGATTTTTAGGTGTTCAGGGATTTCGTTTCTATAGTCTTTGGATCTTGTACCACTTACATACCTTGTGCTGCATGCTGAAAAATAATCTTGTCAAGATGTTTCCTTATGTATGAATCAGTCTGGGTTTAGAAAGCACATGTTTTTCAAGCAACATCTTCCAGTGTAAAAGGCAATTAGGCACCTCAGTGAGATGCATGCCTGTCAGACTGACTTGAAAAATCTATACTTCAAACAGGAAATAATTTAGGATAATAATAATAATTTCAAATGCGAAATGTAATCAAGGAGAGGGCAGCTAAGACGAATGCAATCTATTTATGATGGAGGCAGGTGAGACAGTTATATTCTCTCCATAAATTCAGCTTTGCTCTTTTCTATGAGTTATTCAAGCTTTCAGAAAAGTCATAACTTAAAGTAGGAAGGAATCCCTGTGGAAGTGCTGGAGCTTGGTTTGGTTTTTTTTTTATATATTAAATTACTGGGGGCATGCTTTCCTATCCTTTCCTACCTGAACATTAATACATTCATGAATTTAAAAATTTAAGATTTTGAATTTATCATTTGAGTAGTCTAACCAATTGGAATTTATGTTAAATTATAATTAATTAGGGAAAACAGAAAAGGTATGCATTGTTAGATCAAAATCTTAACTTCTCTTTAAACCCTGATCAGCTATCAATTTGCTTCCCATGTATCAGTCATGAGCTATTACCCCAAAAACAGCATCACAAAAGGATTCCATCTTACTCAGTCTGCAATGAACCTCTTGTTGCTTTCAATTCAAAGGGTTTTGAGGGGGTGTGTGTATGTTTAAGTAGTAAAAGATTTGTGAGGAAATTACCTAGATGATTATGGTACATAATAATAAACAGGAATTGCAACCTTGAAAGAAAAGCAATGGCTGTTTTATTTAGACATTAAAAATCAGTGTGTCATTCTGTCAAAACCAATGCAAAATATTGATTTTGGGTGATTAACTTTGGGAAAGTTCCTGGTGTTCATAATCAGATCAATCATTTCTTTTCAGTTAAAAAAAATTGAGAGTATATGAATATTGGCTATCTGAATTCTGCACTGATAAACAGAGAAGACACAATTATTCCCCTAAATGGGCCTAATGGACTCATAAGCAATTTATTTTCACCACACTCAGCAATTAGCTTCCTTGTTGCCTAATGGCATCTGTCAGTATAATGAAAACTGTAGTTTGATGGAAAAAGGGAAAAGATCACCTGTGGGTCCACAAATAAGGGAGATAAGAGGAAGAAAAACAGTGGGTTGGACATACAGATATTAGCTGTCCCTGCTGACACACTGCACACATATTACCCAGGGAAACAAAGGAGACGAAGGACCAGTTACATTTATTTATTTTAGTAACTGGCAGTTCTGATTGTATAAATAATCATTTAAGTCTAAGCAGAAAGTAATACTATAAAAATATGTACTTTCCTGAATTACATTAGGTTACACATTTATACCTGTTCTTCTCAAGTGCTGATTATAGCATTATTATGGCATCTGAATGTCTTCCAGCAGCTCACCAGCAATGTGATTTGTACTTGTTATGTTATATTTTATTAGAGAGCTTGATCTTACAAAATGTTGTACGAGCTGCATTTGGAACAAAGAAAACTGACCATTTGCCAGCATCAAAATTTCAGGAAAGGACTGAAAAGTTCGGATTTTGTCCAATCTGTTACATTTCATTCCCCACACACATACACATCCAGCATAGCCTGGTTCTCTCTCTCCCTTTAAAAAATTGAGGGAGAACTTCCAGTATTGTAAACTGAGGACTTGTGTCACTTGTTGGCATGAAATACAATGCTTATAGTGCTTAATCTAATTTTTCTTTTCAGCTAACAGACAGAAATTAAATTATTGGTAATACAAAAGCACTTTGTTCTCTTTTAGCTCCTTTTGATTACTTCTAGCACTTTTGACTAAACTGTTCAATTTATAACAGCCACAGAAATTCATTCATACATCAACAGGAAAGGCTCACATGTAGACCAAAGAACAACTCTGCTATGGCAGAGGACTTGAATCCCAGGTGGTCTCTTCTAGTATCCCCCCAAAAGAGCCCAGAGGAAAGCACAACAGCTTGGGAAGCTGCATTTTTAGGAATCTTGTACTGCAATTTTTTCACTGTTATTAAACAAATCTAAACAGATATGGCCAGAATTAAATAAGATACAGTAAACTAGCCCTGGGTCTGCAGTGCATTCAGTCTCCAAAAAGAGTAAGTGATACTAATAAAATAATCATTACAGTTCAAAAATTGTGCTTCAGAAGTTTTTATGATGGCAATGTAATCAGTCAGTGGGTATTTAAAAGTATTATCTCTGTACACGGCATTGCATTACAGGGTTATGCAGCCATGGTTATTAGACTAAAAGAAAACAAGAAAAACTCTTCTATAACGTTGTGTGTATATGTATATACACACACACACTTGTACATATGTATGTATGAGGATGTATAAAATCACATAGTCACCTTTATTTTACTGACTAATGATTGAAACCGTTGTTCCACCAACAACTCATTATTAGTATGGCTCAGCTTTAAAGACAGAACATGCATTTTTTTCTACATCCTGTCAGTTACTTGCATACAACTAAATACTTTATTAAATACTTGAAAGCTTACCAATAGTCCCGTGAACAGTCCCAGTGGGAATGGTAGCTTTCAGTGAATGAATTATAACATCCAATCACATGCCTGGAACTAAGCAATGAGTAGAAAAGTGCATTCCATTTCCGCATGCCAAACTTCAAAGTAAAATTATCTATTAAGTACC
>NW_009199890.1:4074-19692 GCF_000690835.1 Fulmarus glacialis | reverse complement strand
AACAAAATTAACTTAAAGCTTATACAGCTGCAGCTAACAAAACTATTGTCAGGAAAGACTGATAAAGTATTATGCAGATATTCTCTCCCATTTCTTCCTCTCTTTTTTTTTTTTTTTTTTTTGTCTCTTGCCCCTTCTGTCTCAGTTTTTCTTCATTTTCCACAGGATCTGTGCATTAAGCTTGATGTGGTTTGCAGAATTCGGCTGTAAATCAACACTCACTTGTTCCTTCATTTTTTGCATGTTACATTTAAAAAAAAGAAAGAAAGAAAGAAAAATTGAATTTTAAAAACCTTACAATGGCACATGGCAAGTTTAAGTTCATTGCCATAGTGACTAGAGCTTATTTCTCAAGCTTAGTCTTTCTACAATAACAAAACTATCACCCACACATCTCTCAGCTTATTCTTCCTCGTATAAACATTCTAATACATAATACCACAGAATAAGTACAGTAGATACTGTACTTTGGTTTTTTTGTGAAAAATCACAGAAAAGATTGTGAATTTCATGTGGTGAGAATTACTGTGGAAAAATGTACGAAGATAGGAGTTAGCTTACTGAAAAGAGAACTGTCATTTGCAGGGGATTCATGACTTCCTCTAGTTTTCATCTTATTTTTTAAAAAAGATTTCTAGAAACATTTGGAAAAGGAAGATATATCACAATTTTTTTCTGATTTTCTGAAGTCATCTTGATCTTAGGCAATTTGCAAACTTATTTTTTAAAGCAACAAACATTAATACGGATTCTAAGATGAATGTGGTCTAAAAGTCATGCTCCCAAGCTTCTCTACTATTTCTCCTTTGCAGTGCTTCTGGTTGTGCTGATTTTTTCTTGAGTTACCACCTCCTTTAGGAAAAGGAGGTGAAAAGTTACAGTACAGACGTTCTGTATCCTTTTCTAATTCACCTGTCCCATTCTTCATAGAATTGTCATAACGGGACTTTATATTCCCATGTCATTATTCAGATGATACTGGATGCTAATAGGATACCCAGCTATTTAAAGTTTTATATTTCACAAACAATTTCTATAATAATACAATAATATTTTAGCACCCACAAACATGGAGTGCAGGATAATTCATGAAGAACAATTATGAAAGAATACAAATGGTTTTCATTTACACTAAAAGGGTTGTAATTTATTGTGAAGTTACATGTAACATCTAGGCTGTTATGAGAGTGGGTAAGAACTGGGTTAATGCTATCAGGGCATCTTTATAAAGTAACAAAACCACCAAAAATGTCATTTATTTGGAACAATGTTATTGACAAAATTTGGCTTAATTCGACCAATATGTTTTTTCTGGGGGGAGGAGAGGATTTTAAATGCCTCTTAGCACTTAATTTCATGGTCTTGCCAAAATATAGTATTTTATTTGAAAAAAGCTGAAACAACTCATTTTGGACATTTAAAAACAGAATGTAATTTTATTGTTTCACAAATTTTTCATTAAAATTTTATCAAGATTAAGAGAAAAACATGTTTTAAAAGGTTAAATAACCCTGAACAGTATAAAAATCTTTTCTTTTTTTTTTTTTTTTTTTTTTTTGTTGTTGAATAAAATCCAAAACTGGAATTCTTACACAGTCCAAACCATGTATTTCCCTGATTTTTTTTCTGTTTGATCCTGAAAAAAAGATCTGTTATTATTTCAACACCAATTTCAATGTCTAATGCAGCTATCACACGTTTTCCTCATCCATTCACCACACTGGATCTTTACCAAAGGATTTGCAAGCTCTGTTGCCTCTATTAGCTATCTGGTGCCTGCAGGGAGATAGCTGCAAATGTTGTTTCTCCCTCTAACCCATAGTCAAAAAGGACATTGGCACTAAATCAAAAAGTTTGTTACCAAAGCTACTTTTCTTCTTATCCTCATTGTTCTATCAGTTTCTTATTGATAGCCACCTTCATTGACTTTTGATTTTTTTGCCTTATTTTGCACTGAATTGTCATGACGAGACTTTATGGATTCAGTGCTTACCCTGGCAGATTGACCTTACTCATCTTACTTGGATTTAAAAGTATTTCTTTCAGCTACAAAACTTTGTCAACTCCAGCTTCATGAAGACAGCTTTTCTAAAAGAGCTATTACTTCAAAGGCAGGCTGTCTGTATGGATACCCTGTCCCTTGGAGAACTATTCCGTCCATCAGATCAAGATAGCATAAATCACCTGTGTATGGAGAGAGCTCCCATCTTGACTCTTCCAGTGGTCAGTCTGTTACCTCCATCATATTTTGAAGGCTTGCTTCTCATTGTACTACCTATACTGCTTCAAGAACTAGCAGACAGGCTGGCAGGATTTCAGGGCTATAATTACATTTACTTACTAGGCTGTAAGAAAACCGCTCGTATTATCCAGTACTCACTACAATAGTTTCTTCAGTCTTCACGATATTAAGAATATTAGCTTATGCCTTATGTTACAGGTTGCTTGGAATTATTCATGCTAACTTTAAGATATCTAATGTGCATGTTGTTAGTGCTGCAACACAGAAACTTATGTATAAATATCACGGTGCCTTATCTCAGCCAAATTTGAACTGCCTCTAACCAAGCTGAGATGATTAATTCAAGAATAGCATCCTGCCAACATGGCTACTAGCAGTGCTCTGGGGATACATACACTTAGATGATGACCAGGCCCCTCACAAAAACAAACAAACAAACAAAAAAATCTGCAAGATAGTAAAACCTACGAGAAACAATAAAAAGCTAGTCTCTTAAGCAGTTTTTACAGCAGAAGGAATTATCTGTTATCTTTCCCAGAGGATTCATCCTTTCCGTTTTGTCTAGAGGAGGGCAGCCCAAGATTTATTCCAAAACCCTGAATCCAGGAATCTGCAGGGCCATGCCCTAATTGTCATTGAAAAGGAGTCAAAAAATTCTGAGCAAGTTTCCTGAAATGATCAGGACACAAAAAATGTGGGATGTGTCATGGAGCACAGCTCATATGCAGCAACAACGTTCAACAAGGTAAAGAATGCACATCTCATATTGCAATGAAGTCTGTTTTCCTATGGATTTTTGAGGGCTCCACAGCAGGCCCTTGATATTTGATACTGAGTCAATCAAATGTAACCTAAATATAATACCAAAAGTATTATATTTAAAACTCCTAGTATCACAAATTATAAATTCAAAGCAATTCTAAAAAGTTGCCAGAAGGGATCAGCGGGGAAAAACCTAAGAAGTTGATATGAGTGGCTAGTGATGACAATTGTTCTGATCCTACATCAAGTTACCACGTCGGAAATGTAAAGGAGGTTTTATTTCTATTTGAAGGGTTTGGGGGAAGGGGATAGTGGGGAACAGACAGCATGGGTATAGCAATAGGTCAGCTGTTTTGTGTATTGACAGTGTTTGTAGGCTGGTTATCTTAATCCCCCAGGTTACACAAGACAAATGTAGCAGCTGTTACCTAAATTATCTGAGACATATTTGCAGCACAAATGGTCCCAAAGACAGGCAAGGTACAGAGCTGGAGGTAAACACCACGCACCTCTTACTAGACAAGCTGTACCATTTTGAGTTGTCAAAAGGTTTTACGCTTCTACAGACATACATGGCACCTCAACAAGGTTTTTAACGATTAACATCTGCTTAAGAAATTGAAGGTGTGATTGCAGTTCATGCTGGTTTGTTTTACTATAGTTCTCCATGCTCGTGACTATGTGGGTTATGCCATGTTAATACTAATGCAAAAAACATAGGGAAGATCTTGGGGAAAGGCAGCTGGATGATTATCCCATGTATGGCATTTTGGTCATTGGCCTCCATTAAGCTGTCACGAGTACAGTAGTCAAAATAGTTCAAGGCTAGAGACTAACAGGGATAAATACAGATTCCAAGATCTTTTCTAATTACATTGGACAGGTTACTTTCTGCTTATCTTCATCACTATTATGTTTATGTAGTAAAAAGAATTTCAAATGCATGAGATACTGCCTTTTAATGAGAGTTAGGTGTCTAAGTCTTTGTTGTGTCTCTGAAAATTAAGCCTTTAGTGTTTCTGGGTTAGCTTTCTTAGTATAGCTGCTGACCACAGTAAAACTTAAATGGACTCTGTAGATACTGTAATTACTGTTAAATAAAGAAAGAACAAAATAAGAACAAAGAACCCAAAGTCCTGATACTGCAAAAAGCTAAATTCCTTCTGGAAAATACTGATCAATTTCTTCTCTTAAAAAGTTACTGTAATGCTGTGCTGGGTTTATTTCATACATTGTTACCTTCCATGACCGTCATTAAATCTATATTAAATTTTAAAAAACTGGCCATCGATTTCTTTGTATGTTGTAAGTGAGAGAGCTAGTACAATCATTTGAAGGGCTGGGCAGAAAAAGGAAATTATTTTTAAAAGAGGAACAAAACAGAAGGAAAACGACAGAACAAACTCCACAGAAGAAAAGGAGAATACCTGGGAGTACGCCAATGTTAGCACAATACCAATAGGCAAGGGACATAAAGCAAAATCAGCAACTCCTACTACTCTTTCCTCTGGTAAAACCTGTACTGAACCCAGAGAGGAACTCCATTTTGATCTCTTAGATTTTATCAGTCTTATGAACAAGAACAACTTACTGAGAAAAAGGACGCTGCTCAAAATAGCAGGCTATTGAGGGTTCTTTTTAGAAATGCGTTTTCAAGTATGTGACAGAACACTGCGTCAAAATCAAGTTCTATTTTACTGCGAAACTTCTGAACAGTCAAGAAGTAACAGTATTCTAAAAACCTCTAGATTTTTATTTCAGTCACTCTTCTTCTACTCAAAGCAATCTTTCCAATCCATCTAATGACGGATTTCTATGCAATTATTACACATTTCCGTGCAAAAGTTGTCATGTCTAATCCAGATATATGCCCCTGCAATTATTTGCTAATGCAGTCAGTTAAAAGATCTCAGCATTGGGTATTGATATAATGTGCACATCTATGCCTTAGGAACTGGACTGAAACCCGGTTAAAACGATTTCACATTTCAGATTTTAGATATTATTTCTCTTTTTCAAGAAAATGCTGCTGTTCAAACTTAAATATGTGATACAAACCAGCCTCAGTGAGCATAGTAAATAAATTCACACTTAGAAATAGTCTCTCTGTTTATTAGTATCACATATCTTAGTCTCTGAGCACTTACAAGGGAGACAGGCTGAGTCATGTATGATTTCATAGGTCAAGCTTAGCTAAATCAAGGCAATTCCCTCTAAGTTAGAACTTTGAAAGTGACCTGAAAATTGGAGTTCTTAGTGGTTCAACACAGTAATTGCTGGTAAAAGTATCCCACACTGATTTAAGCAAGACAGTTTGAACCTACTTGCATACCAGAATATATTTGGAGAAAGCTCAAATATCAGGGCTAGTGACATTACTTGGGCTATTCCTCAGACAGAATCTTGACCACTGCATTTTCCTGAATACAATTCTGCAGACTCAAGGGCGTAACTCTTTCTTTACTTGTTGGATGTAGCCCTGTAGCAATCTGTTTCTTCCACGTAGTTTCCAGGTGAAGAAAAAAAAATCACAGAAATACCAGCATTTGCAATCCAGAGATCCACACCATGGATCGCTGAACATGGTTGTAGAGTTTACTGGAAAATGCGTGCTTCCATGATTATTATGTTTCTTGGAACAGAGCTAACAGCTTCTACAGTATAGTGTGCATGAAAGGTGGTTCTATACAGCAAGGCAATAATGGTTGTCAGCATGCAAGGTTTAAATCAAAAGATAAGCGCAGACTCATTTAAAGCAGTAAGCGCTTGAGGCTCTAGACAAGGTCCAATCAAGTCTTTTCGCTTGGCAAAAACAGCTGTTCCCATGATGGTGGCCACCCAAAATAATTGACCTCATAGCAGGAGAGAGCTAACACTGATGGATTAACAAGTATTTTCCTTATTACAACTTTAGGGCACAGTTTGACTAGCATCTTTACGTGGCCATGCCAGCCTAAGCACTGTGCGTTCCCATCCTTAGTCATTCACTCATTCCCCCCATTAACCTCTGCCCTTCACACCAGCACAAGTGTTTGTGTAACCAGGTGATAAATTGGACAAATTCCCTCATCCAAATCCCTTCTTTATTGATAGGTTTATTGTTATTAAGCTGGATCTATGCCGCAGCTTAGTTTACCCTTCAGTGTGACAAGTGATTGCGATGCGTAGGCGTGGGAAGAGAGGAAGGTGGAGAGAGGGATTGCTTAATCCTGAACCATACCTAGAAGAGGTCTGCGTGATCATCATTTCTGTGATTGCAATATTGGCTGCTTGCAACAAGAATAAAGAGGCTCAGTGTAAAGAGTCGCAAACAACACTGAAAAGAAACAGAGACAGAACTTCTTAAACCCAGGCTCACTTGGAACTTCTCTTACAAAAAGTTTCCTGTTGTTCTGGAAACAGTACTGTGTATAAGATGTTTCTAAACAAGCGTTGCACAAAGAATATGTTTATCTTGGTTTCTGTCTAATTAAAGCAGTCCTATCTGCTCTTGAATTCTGGCTAACTACTAGGGCACAGTAGCAGAGTAGTTTGAGGTCTAAATACTCTTGCTAGCAGGTATCTGCATTCAGAGAGCACTGAAAAAGCAGCGTAGCTTTCAGATTGGGTCAGTGTGGGTGGAGGTCTTCAGTGAGGTTCTTAAAGTTGTCAGAACTCTCTCTCTGCTACCCTGAACTAAAAACACAGGTTGGAGAGGTGTTTGATGGAGACAGGGGAGGTTTAAGAAATCATGTAAAAATATACCTTCTGAGCAAAGAGGTTTTGTTTTGCTCTTTTTTTTTGCCAAGTTGCAATCATAGTCATTGTACAAACAATGCTGCATTTCTAAGAAAACCATGCAAGAAATCAAACGGCAATATCCAGTGTGACAGGGCTAGCACCAATTTTTAGTAAAAATGTATGAATAACACTCGTGTCTTTCTTATGCAGCTAGTAGTATTGCGCATATATATTAATCAGAAACACTGCTTCATCTGTAGCTTTTTAAAAAAATATATAATATACCAAGAAAGCAAGGTATATTAAAGCAATCACAACTCTCTCAAATTCATCTGGCTTCAGAGTTGCACAAGAATAATTTATGCTATCAGCACCTTCACTGACAAGTTCTCTTTCTAACATAGGAACTGTGCTAAACTAGATTTCACTATTCAAACAATTGTGAGCTTTATTTAAAAAAAAAAATGCCCAAAACAAAAACTGTGACAAACACATGTACTATAGCTTGGCCTAGAAACTGATAATTATAATAGATTTCCTACCACAGGTTATTCTAAATAATGAAATTAATAAGATTTGGATTCCATGTCTCTATGCCCTGTATCTGCTCCTTGGCCCACCAAATTTGCCTCAGCTCTCCCCTCATATTCCCATGCAGACTAACACTGCAATACCACAACTCTTCGTTGTGGTCCACAACTCTTGGACCCCATGGTCCTCCTCCCCAATGTTGCCTCTGCCTGGCTCAGACATAAGAGCATACTCATTGCCCAGATAATGCTGGCCAGCTGGCTGCTGCCAAACATAGCAGGCAAGAGCGAGGTTTTTATTCTTTTCCTTACTCAGGCACTAATAAAAATGCTTTTACCTGCATAGCTCCCAACCTTCCCCAAACTTGTAAGGGTACAACTGTACCAGGTTACTCTTACATTCAGTGCTTTTGTAACAGTGAGTATATAAATCAGATATAGTTTAACAAGTCTATCTAAGAGTTTATTATACGAAATTTGGATATCAGAGTGAGGTAAGTGGCAATACTTCTGCATGAAAGGTTACTTGCATCTTGCTTAATGGATTAGTAAAAGCAATACATCACTTAATGTGTTAGCATTGAAATATTTACATAGTAACTAAAAAGGCTTTTTCAGAGTCCAGTGTCTTTTAAGGGATTAGTGAAATCAGATTGTGTTTTTCAAGATGCCTGAAGAATTGACATTTGAGAACATTTTCTCTGGTGGTGTTATAACACTGAAGTAAAATAGATGGAAAGCTAACAGTAACTACTGCATAGTAAACATGATTGCCAATAGATACGTTTTAGAAACACACAGTAATTCATAGTTTGGAGATAAAAGCAGCTTCTCTGAGTGCTTTACTTGAAGAGACAAGAAGCTCTGTTCTGTGGATAAATTTCTGATGCTGTCGTTCACAGAATCACGGAATGGTTGAAGTTAGAAGGGACCTCTGGAAGTCATCTAGTCCACCCCCCCGCTGCTCAAACAGGGCCACCTGGAATTGGTTGTCCAGGACCATATCCAGATGGGTTTTGAATATCTCTAAGGAGAGAGACACAACCTCTCTGGGCAACCTGTTCCAGTGCTCAGTCACTCTCACAGTAAAAAAGTGTTTCCTGATGTTCAGAGGAAACCTCCTACGTTTCAGTCCCATTGTCTCTGGTCCTGCCACTGGGCACCACTGAAAAGAGCCACTGATCATCACCCGCTGGGCCTGACCATTCAACCAGTTTTCAATCCACCTTACTGCCTGCTTATCCAGCCCATACTTTATCAGCTTCTCTATAAGCATGTTATGGGAGACAGTGTCAACAGCCTTACTGAAGTCAAGGTAGACAATATCCACGGCTCTCCCCTCATTTACCAAGCCAGTAGATGGCTTGGTAAGATAACCTTCATTGTAGAAGGTTATCAGGTTGGTTAAGCATGACTTCCCTTTTGAGAATCCATGCTGACTACTCCTGATCACCCTCCTGTCTTTCATGAACCTGGAAATGGTTTCCAGGATTAGTTGTTCAATCACCTTCTCAGGGAATGAGGTATGTCTGCATCCCATCAGGGCCAGTGGACTTACTTGCTTAAGTATTCCCTAACATGATCCTCTTCCACCAAGGGTATGCCTTTCCTCCTGGTCTCCAGGGCCTGGGACTTCTGAAGGCTGGTCACACAAGTAAAGAAGAAGGCAGTCAGTACCTGAGCCTTTTCAATGTCCTGTGTCACTGGGCCCCTGCCCCATTTAGCAGTGGACCCACATATTCCCTAGTCTTCCTTTTGCTGCTTATGTACTTATAGAAGCCCTTCCTGTTGCCTTTCTTGCTGCCTTTCTTGTTGCCTTGTTCCCTCACCAGATTCAGCTCCAGTTGGGCTTTGGCTTTCCTAACCCTGTCTTTGCATGCTCAAGCAGTGTCTCTATGTTCCTCCCATGTTACCTGTCACTGCTTCCCCCTTCTGTATACTTATTTTTTATGTTTGAGTTTTGTTCATCCATGCAGGCCTCCTGGCTTCTTTGCTTGACTTCCTGCTCATTGGTATGGACTGTTCTGAAGCTTGGAAGAGACGATCCTTGAATATCAACAAGCTTGCATGGCGCCCTCTTCCCTCCAGAGCCTTATCCTATGGGACTCTTTCAGGCAGATCCCTGAAGAGGCCAAAGTCTGCTCTCCTGAAGTCCAGGGTTGTGATCTTGCTTTTTGCCCTGCTCCCCCCTTTTAGGATCCTGAACTCCACCATTGCTGCAGCCAAGACTGCCTTCGATCTTCACATCCCTGACAAGCTCTTCCTTGTTTGCAAGTATGAAGTCCAGCAGAGCATGTCTTTTCATTGGCTCCTCTATCACTTGGGTTGTCATCAGTGCTCTCCGGGAACCTCCTGGATTGCTTATGCCCTGCAGGTATGGGGTTGGTTAAAGCCTACCACGAGGATCAGGGCCTAGCTGTAGAAGGCCTCATCTACTGTTTTCCTGATGAGGCAGCCTGTAGCAGACACCCACTACGGTGTCATCCATACTGGTTTGTTCTTTAATCCTTAAGCTCTCAGTTGGCTCCTCGTCCATCTTCAGAAGAGCTCCATGCACTCCAACTGCTCTCTCACATAAAGGGCAACTCCACCTCCTTGTCTTCCTGTCCTGTCCTTCCTAAAGAGCCTGTATCTCTCCATTGCAACACTCCAGTCATGGAAGCCATTCCACCACATCTCAATGATCCCAACAAGATCATAGCCCTGCAACCACACACAGATCTCTACTTACTCACGTTTATTCCCTAATGCTACACACATTCGTGTTACAGGCATTTCAGAGACGCATTCTGGCATGCCAATTTCCCAGAAAGGGTCTGGGGATTTTTCCCAAACTGGTACCCTGTAGGCACTTCCTTGCTTCCCTGCAAGTGCTTGAAGAAACCTTTTTTAAGCTCTGTTTTGTCGGTTTTGTCTTTGCCTTCATTCACCACCTCAGGCCCTTTGCTTGTCAGCCCTGTCCATCACTCCCTCACAGGCTGCTGGTAATACTCTCCATCCCACATCACTCCCAGTTTAAAGCCCGTCTTACCAGGTCAGCCATCCTGCTGGCAAAGATGCCTTTGCCTCACTTAGTGAGGTGTATCCCATCTCTCCCAAGCAGACGTTGATCCTCAGACAGGGTCCCATGGTCACAGAAACCAAAACTGTATTACCAGCACCAGCTGCACAGCCAACACAGCTGCACAACCGGCACAGCTTGGTTCGTTCCTTCCAGAAATGTCCCTGAACATAAGAACTGCTAAAGGTTTAGAGCTTATTTATAAATATATAAAATTCACTTAAAGTCAGTATTTTAAAATGCTACTTTAAGTGATATTAAACATATATATCTGTATTTTACTGTGCAGCATATAATAGTTCAGATGATAACACCTATAACATGTATGTCCTGTTTAAAAGAACAACGTTACTTAAAGAACAGGTACTCAGTTTATCTAATACCATTTCAGCCTCAAAAAGCTTTGGCAAATCTGTCAGGTCGGAGTGAAAATTATCAAAGAATTCAAAAGCCCAGGAAAGGAAGAGAGAACAGTCAGCCAAGGTACATCATTTCCTTAAGGAACAGCAGGGTTAAATATTCAATATGCTATCCTGGTCCTAGGTAATATAAAATCTATGGGCCTAAAAAAACAGTCTGACAGCCTTCACAGACTGATCTGATTTACCTGCCACATCTACACCATAATCTTCTGAACAATGTCAGAGATGTTACCGCAGCATGAGTATGATTGAGACCAGGCTCAGGCTTTATAATGTCATGAAGTCACTGGGTTATCTAAATGCATAATTTCCACCACAAAAATATTAGTATTTGAATTCAAGTTTCTAGATGTTGACTTAAAGGTGCCCTTACCTAATTCTGAAGCCTTTTGTAAGCAAATATTTGCAGTGGTTTTATTCATGATTGCTGATGTTCCTGCTATAGGAGCACCATTACCAGATAAATCCACAGCCCCTGCTGCAGGCTGAGATTCCTTTCTGCCTGGAGTGAATTCTAAATGTAAACTATGCTGTCCGGGTGTTAGTGATCATTTTTTATGATCGTTTTTGATCATTTTTTAAGTGAAAAAAGCAGCAGTAATAATAATAATAATAAACAAACACCACAATTTTAGTAGTGGAAATCTATCAATATGTATACCAGTCAAGAGCCAAAACTACATTCTGAATTGCTAGTGCCCTCTTCAATTTTCTGTGAAGCAAATTGGTTTAAATCAGTAAGCCAGACAGCTTGGCTGCATTTAACTTGTAACTATGTCAAGAAAATGCATCAGAGTAAAACTCACAGAAGAACTTAAGAGGATAACTTTACTATAAGTACCAGCTGAAGATGACTTTTTGGTATGTCCCTCGGACCGACATGGAAGACTGTGGAGTTGTGTCTCTGCTGAGTCCACACAGATAGAAAAATGTCACTTTTTATGGCCTGCTGCCCTCTCTAGGAAGCAAATATTCAGACATGTATCGCACCTTAGTATCACTTGAAGCCAGGACCTTACCCAAAGCTCACTGATGACAATGGGAGGCTTTCCATTGACCTTGGAGTATTTTAGGTCAGGCTTTAAGGCTCTTACTTTAGCACCTGTCTAATTATAAGCATATGAACAAGGTAACTGACATCCAGTGGACTACCCCTGTGCCCAAAATTATAATCAAGGCGTAACTGAAGAGCCTCAAACGTTAATGGAAAAAATCAGAAAAGATACTCCAGTCCTATCTGTTAAATCTCTTAAATGTACAACATTTACTAGTCTTAAAGAGAAAGACATGTACACTTTTGCATATATATCTTCAAGTATATCACAAACAATGAGAAGCTTATAGGTAATCATGAAAGCCATAGCTAAGGAAACAAGTTGTGTTACTCAGTGTCTCCTACTAGCTGGATGTCTCTGGAGGCTGGACACCAAGAGGGAACACTAGTTACGTAGACTTAGCTGACATTTAGTTTACATGAATTAAAATTTTAACAAAAGCTTTAAATTAAAAGAGCTGAATGACAGTACGCAACAAATATATTTTCTACTTCTCTACCCCCTGAAACATCATCATATTGCCAGTCAAATTTCTACAAATCCTGTATGGCCTTTCATCCATATATTCAAGCACACATTGAATAGGATCTTTCAAGAACATCTTTTCACAGAGAGCTTTTATTAAGAAACAATATAAATGGCATAATAAAAATGTCATAGCTTGTGGGGGAAAAAAAAAAAGATTGCAAAGTGAAAAACAGTAGCACAGTATCACTGTGAACACAAACCAAGAAAGACAAGGAGAGCTTTGTTGATCAGGTTACTCCTCCTGCCATAAGCAAACATTCTCCATGATGTGCAGAAGTGAAAGCAAACGGACTCATGTGCAGTGGGTGGGTGCGATGAAAAGCTGTTATTCTTCAATTGTGCCAAAAACATTTTGTTTCCTTCATCTCAAAAAGAGATCTAGATTAATCTAAGGTGAAGAATCTTAAAATACAGTTTCAGAGTAATTTATAAAGATCCATATCCCTTTTCTGAAAACAGGAGCAGAGAACCTATTTATCACACATCTTTTTTGGCCGCCACTTTGCACAAAAAAACATTTATGTGTCAGTCTGTTGGCCGCAAAAATGAATAATGTCTGAGTCTCCCTTTGAGTCTTTTTGTGTATATCTGACAGAATGCATCAAGGCTTCATCTAGATCTTCTGCTTTTTTGCTCTTTTCCAAACTCTGTCTACCTATTTCCCTGTATATCTTAAATTTTGCATAGCTTTTGGCCATTTATTTAACCGTGCAGAGCCTCCCTTGTGCAGCAGTCTCAAACACGTTTGCACCTGGTGCAAACCTCCTGTGACTAAGCCTGATCTATGTCAGATAACCAGATCATCCACCCAGATCTTTGGAAAACACAAGACACGCTGTGCTGTCAGCTTTGCTGCAATGAGCTGGATGTTCTATATGGACATAATTCCATTACATAGGCTTTGTAAATTATGTACTTATATAGAGGGCAAATTTTGAGAAATTGCCTACCAGAAACTTGCTGGAAGAGAATTTCAATGGAAGAAACTATTTAAAGCACCGTCCTGAACAGAGTTGAATTTTACCATATACTGGGGCACTTTACAAAATCAGAGTACAAATTCCTGTGACTTCCTCAGAAACCAGCTACCAAGGGTACGAAGTATGAAGTGACAGCAGAGGCACCATGGAAGACGGAGGAAGGGAGGCAGTAGTCACTAGGCCTAGTGCTGGCCCTGGCAGCTGGCCGACCCTTAGCAGTATGTATAGATAATGGAGAGAAAGACATTTTGGTAGATGCGTAGCACCTACAGTAGAGCAGGTGTGAGTGCCCTTGGGTTGCCACTGGAGGAGGCTAGGAAAACTACCATCCTCCAGCTGAAGTTAGCCTTTGTGAATGCTCTCCTTAATCCTTGAAATATCAACTTCAGTTGGACGATTAACACTGTTTTGCACGGGCGGAAGTATTGAATAGAAGTTATTTCTGGCCATAGGTAAATTAAAGTGTAAGGAGACTAAAGCTGGTCATATTTTTTCCTCTTACATGTAATCCTCAAACATTTTAAATTCTGCAAAATATGGGTAGAAGAAAAGAATTTTCTTTCACATCAAATTTAGTAATGACTTGGGTATTTAGTAATGACTCAGGGAGGCAGATAGCACATATTAAATAACATAGGAATGAAGAGGACATAGTAGAGCATAGAGTTGTATATATCCTTCAGTTGAGAAATGGCTGTCAACAAAACTTATCATTTGCTTATAATTATTATTTCTCCACCCTTTCTACTCAGCTGAATGAATTTAATCTGTTGCAGACAGAGGTGTTATTTAAGCTCATGTTTCCTACTGTTACATATGCTTTAAAAATAAGAAGAAAAAAAAGAGTTTCCTTATTGTCTTCATTCTCTGTGCATTGGCTTGGTAAATTCTTTGATCCAAGGAATTAGGAAGCAAAGCCTTAAACCGAAGCATTGTCAGGCACTGGACTCCAGAGAAAATCCAAAGAAAAATCCAGAGAAAAACTATATGCCATTAATTTATTTCTAAAATAAGCTGAAATCCAAAATCCGATTTTTAGGTAAAAGTGTGAGCTACCAGCTAGCAGTGCACTTTTGTTCAGTAGAGTGCCTAGGCAAATGATCAACTTTAAGCAAATTCTCCAGTTTCATTGATCTCAGAACATTTTCCTGAGTTCAGAATCAGAAGTTGATGAACAGACCTGGATTTAAACATGTGCTTATTTACAGTCTGAATATGAATCAGTGTCAAATTTTGCTTTTAGGATCCATTAATAATAGCTGGTACTGTACTGCAAGACAGCAGAGTCAGAATGTATGAACCCTGAGCCCTTCACACCTTCATCAGTGAAGAGATGCAGTCAGCATCAGCTCAAGTGACCTGGGGGGACTTGTCATGTTAATTCCTTTTCCTGGTTTAAATCTGATTTCTTTATGAGGTGGAAAAAACAGGGTTGATTTTGGGTTTTTTTAAATATCCAGTTTTTTCGTAGCCTGGTGTTATTGTCAAAAGCAGGTATTATTGTCAATTAATTGCTTCCTTTATTATTATCCTTTTTTTTTAATGAAGACATGAAAGTTGTGGATTACTGTACATCGTGACAATGACACAACCAAGAGATATGTTGAAAAAAAGCAATATGGGAATTCAGAAGTATTTATTAAGATGACATACAAGTATGCTGGTGTATTTAGATTATGCAGAAGCTTTAAATGTCTGTGGTGGATAAAAGTGAAGTTTAAGGTGATAAAATAACTGACGAAGCAGATATTAATGTTTATTAAATAGTTACATTTGTCATTTAAGGCTGTAGATTTGACAGGAAATGTATTGCACATAAATAGTAAGATACATTATAGATCCCTCACTGTTCTGTTCTTCTGTCAGTAAAACTCTTCTACCGGTCTGAAAGAATAAGAGGGATCTTCAGGCTTTTGAGATAGGAATCAGCATGTGCTGACGTGTGGGGCGTTTGACAAAACAGCACATAGGAGGAACAAATATCAAACCAGAATGACTGAGAAATGATAGAGAAACATGAAACCGGACAGCTTACCCTGTAAAGGAATTTTGCATATAGAGGATGAGAAGCCATGCTGGAGCTCTGAAAGTGTAAAAGAGGATTAGTGTTGTAGCCAGGTGTCAGGAGGGGACAGTCTCCAGTGGCTTTTGAGGACTCCGGTGTCAAGTCATGAAACCAAAGACAAAAAGACTGCTCTCAGTAGATGTCACCGACACCCTGCAGATGTCAGGTCAGCACCTCGGAGAGACTACTTTTATCTTTGTCCTCATAACAAATTCTTCAGAAGAGCAATGATTTTGCTTCTGAAAGTCTCCAA
>NW_009199890.1:0-4043 GCF_000690835.1 Fulmarus glacialis | reverse complement strand
CTGAACACTCTTTACACTGTGTTCATTTCCACTGCCGTTTCAGGCAGCATCCCCTCTGCTATTCGTATGACGATGTGCTAGCCTGCGTCCTCAGCAGAGGCTCAGAAAGGCTTCTTGCAGGGAAGTGAGGAAACATGCGAGAGAAGCCTGATACTGGGACAGCAGTGCAGCGGAAAAGTGGCGCCTGAGCTTAACACGGACGAGCCGAAGGAATGCTCCTACTTACACTTGACCTTGTTTATCAGGCGTTGGTATACCTGACAGGCATTCTCTGGAGACAGCATGAGACGGTATCAGATGGGCTGTGTGATTTGAGACCGTACCTCAAGCAGGAGAAAGCTTGACATAGGAGGAATTTTGTTGCTACCCCACTGAAGACCTCCGAATCTTAGGACACACCAGTATTAGATCTCTGTGCACCAGCAGGTTCCTCTAAAGTTGCTCCAACACCTACTCTGTATAAACACCTAATTCAGCCTGATCAAAAATTTCCAGTGAACTAACTGGAAACTTTCTCAAATAATTCTGTTTTCTTCTTCCACTGGATTGGAAGAAAGTGCTTTTTTCAAAAATGTGAAAAACCATAAAATTCACTGTGATTTTTCTTCTAATGGGAAAAACCCACTGTGACATTCTTAATAGAAAAACATGGCTGGGTTTCTACATTGTATCTCTTTGTGAAAATACACACCCCTTCACATATGAAAATTATCATAAAGTGACAGGGGAATAATTTCAGGAGACTCTTGTCAAATTATTAGCAACACACTCCATAGACAACCACAAAGAAAAGGGAAATCTCATAAAATACAAAGAGGCAAAGCTCTGAAAGAAAGTTCTGTCTTATAATCAATTTTCTACATTCCCTCTCTGCTCTCAACCACAGAAACCTCCTTTTTAATTAAATTATCTGCCAGTAGAGAAATACATGGAATTATAATGAGCAAGAACACATTGCTACTTTAATATTCTACACTATTTTTAAGACAGCACAAGGCACAGTTTTTGACTTTTAAATACTGGCAAACCAAATAATTTTCATTTCTTAGGCATTTATCCACGTCAAACTTAGAACATATTAAATTCACCATCACATCCTGAAATCTTTTTGCTCAGAAAGATATCAGGTCAGACTTCCATTTACGCTACATTTACATTTATACGCATTTTAAAGACCCTCTTCTCTGCCAGAGTGGTTTAAAGTGACCTTGCTAAAAGAAAGTAGGGTCTATATTGTATTTTTAAAAGCTGATTATTCAAAAACACATTGATTATACAGCAAAGTACACTGTATGACACAGAATCTCAGCTGGCTATTGTTGTAGTTTCATTTACAGCAGTCAAGTTATGTGGGTTTCCCTCAGCTGGGGATCTAGTCACGTGTACTTTGTGTAATTAGAGGATATATATTTTAAGCAGTAACACACAGAGCTCTATTGTGTATATTTGGCAAATATTTCCACACTGCAACCAACTCTGGAATTGTGAGTCTGGAAGCTAAACATACCAATTACACCCAAACTATATCTATATCCTCCTTTTAAATTTTGCAGATCTTGATTAAACCATCCATCGTCTTGGAGACAATCCAGGTTTATACCATTGCATCTGAACACAGAATATTATGAGGCTATACATAATTTATATAGATCAGCACTAATTATTATGAAAGACTCAGGTAGCTAAAGCTTATTTTTTTAATTTTCACTGTCACCTGCAAGCATGGAATTGCACCTCGTACAGACAGTGAACAGTCCCACCCCCCTTTAGATTCTGGACACAGGTCTCAAGAATTTACATGGTTCATAGGCTTGGGACAGGCAGTACATTTCATCCCAGCAACACTAACTACTGTCAGTGATGGCAGATGAAAATGGGGTTTGGGTTTTTCAAATTAAAAAGCCTGTATTATTAAAATCAGCTATAATCAGTTGGGACTGAAGGCCCATTCGTGCTTTCATTTGCTGTGGTGAAACATCAGAGTTATCCCATTGTGCTTTGTGGAATTACTGTAGGGTTTTATTCTCGTAAATGAGAAGAGAATTTCACTCTTAATCCTGTCTTTGAACCTAAGTGATTGCAGCCTGAATTGCCTCTATGAATGAGACAAATGCGTGTCCCCATTTAACATATTCTACAGGTTTCACAGAATAATTTTCTGCGTGCCTACGCTGATTTTACAGGATTTTAACATCGATTAAAAGCCAGATTAGAAGAAGAAGAAGGAGAAAGAAGAAGAAGAAGAAGAAGAAGAAGAAGAAGAAGAAGAAGAAGAAAAAGATAAAGAAGAACTCTTTGATGTCTTAATTTATGCTAGGATGGGTGTCCTCTGTTAGTGATGGCCTCCCTGCGGTTCATATTGTTTCTAATGGTCTTAGAGGGACGCTTCTGAAAACCACTTCTCTGAAAAAAATCAATAAATATATCTTTCTGCTAAAGCGCATAGCTGTACAAAGAAAACAGAACAAAAGACAGCTGATGAAAACCATAGGTAGTAGCAGGTCCAACTATGCCTTATAATAAGATTCAGATATAACTGCTGCGAACGTTAAAGCAGTAAAAGGGGCAAAAATGCACAGTGTACGATTTCAAAGTGACAACAATCAAAGTTCCTTGGAAAAAGAAGAAAAACATTACCCATTTTGTACTTGTTACGTAATTGTGCTTGTCCCTGGGCATGTTTCACCTGTGATCACGCTTCCAGCAGTTTGGTGTAGAATTTTTATTACTTCATTATATTTTGTCATCATCATCACTATTAATTTTTTTAAATGCGACTGGGCTTGTCTGCTTTAATGAGGTTTTTGAAACATCTGTGTGCATGGTGGACATGGCTATAGTCTCATAATCCTCCTCACGGGAGCGGAAATGACAAAAATGAAATAGAAACTGCAAGTCCCTTTGGAAGTTCTTATTGAGAAACCCATAGAAGATGGGGTTCACGCAGGTGGAGATCATGGCGGTGAGGTGGCAAATCAGGAACAAAAGGTTGTGGCTGCAGGTAGCGACAGGCAGAATTTCGTGATTCCAATCAAACACGATATTGAAGATGGTGAGAGGCAGCCAGCAAACTGCAAATGCGACCACTATTGAGATCAGCATGATGTTGATCCTTTTGGTTTCAGAGGATCTGTACTTACTGTCTCTCATCTTGTCCATCATGTTGTTCCTTTTTTTTAATCGTATGTATATCTGCAGGAAATTCAACAAAGAGAAACATGTGGGATAATTTAACCTACAACCATCATCTTTACAAGGATAAACAAACACCAGGCAGAAAGAAGTACATATCGCAAAGGGATTCTCTCTTACCTTTAAGTAGCAAATAAATATAAAACAAAGCGGTCCAAAGTACTGAATCACCAAAAGCGTCGTGGTATAAGAAAGCCTGGCGGTGTCCAAAGGGAACAGATCCAAACACACGTATTTGTCCTTATATTCATCGAATGTTATGTTTCTGAAAGGTTCATCCGTTAACACGTGGTAGATCAGGAAAGGCAAAGAGGAAGCTGTGGCTAAAATCCATATGGCGGCAATCCCCAGGTAGGCATGTCTGTTGTTCGGCCTCCAGCCACGGGGATTGATGATCAGCTGATGGCGTTCGATAGCAATGAGGACTAAAGAAAAGACCGAGACGGTGATTGAGGCACATTGCACGAAAGGATTCAGTTTGCACATGGCCTCCCCAAAAATCCAGTGGTCCATTAAAGTATACACAAAGGTAAAGGGAAGACACATGATGGTCACTAGAAGATCAGAAAAGGACAGGTTGACGATGAGGATGTTGGTAACGTTGCGCATCTCCTTTTGCTTTAAAATAATGACAATCAAGGCCAGATTCCCGGAGACTCCCAGAATTATCACAGTCCCGTAAGCCAAGGCCAAAGTGAAGACCATGGCCAGAGGCACATGGCAATCCTCATCCTCAAACTGCAACATCTGCGAGTTCTTCTCCGAAAAATTCAGGCGGCCGGAAATATTTCCCAGGGGGGCGAAAACCGACGTATTCATCTTGTTTCCAGCCGGCTGTACGACGTTCACAG
>NW_009199889.1:14447-20528 GCF_000690835.1 Fulmarus glacialis | reverse complement strand
TATGATTCTATGATTCTATTATTTTAATTCAGGCAGAACTCTGTTCTGAGTTCAGATTTCTGTTTAAATTCTCCTATAAGCTCTGTGTAATTTCAGGACTATGGAGAACATGGTAAATTGCAGCTACACAAAAACTTGCCTTCTCTTCTTTTTTTTTTTTTTTAAAAAAAAGCCTTTAAAGAGAACAAACTATGTAACCCATAATCAATTATTCAAGAATAGCTTTTAAAAAGTTTTAAAATTTTAAGCTTGTGAACGTTAACTCTTTAAAAGTAATCTGACCAAAAATGCTATTAAAATTTTAAGCACTGAAAACACATTCAGAAGAGTTTAACTATTTTGCATTGTACTGGCCAAGCATAGAGCATGTGGCTCTCTTCTTTGGAGCTTAGGTATTCTGCTAAAAGGAGCCTTCCAGTCTTACAGAGATCTTGCACTTGAAAGGAAGGGCGAATTGCAGGCATTCTGTTTTAAGAGAAGCAGTAGAAACCCATTTTTCATGGAGTTACAATAACCCAGCTGGAGAGCAGAAGCCAAACGAAGCCAAGAAAGATCTCTCCCTTATAGAAGGATACACAGAGAAAATGATTTGTGGCGTAGCAGGCAGCCAGAAGTGTATCTTCAGTAATGAACTGATTTCTAAAAGTGATTTTGGGTCTCTAAGAATTGTTTATTCCATAATTCTCTTATGTCAGTGTGACGTACTAATACTTGCAGCAGTTATATAACCCATTGTGCTGGAAGATTTCTTTTTACTGATTGCTGAATCTAAAATATTCTGATTGGACATGAAAATATATGTGAAGGCACAGGCATGCGATATGTCAAGATACTAATTCCATGTCCTTTGGTATTTGAACTTGTATATTTTTCCAGCTAAAACTTTCATACCGAAGAACTTGTTGTTATGTCAGTCTGGTCTAGATATACTACTGCAAATATGTGCTAAGTGCTTGTTATATTGATGAACAGTAAAAGTGTGACTGTTCCTACTAAAAAATGTGTAAATTGCTAGGGTGTATCTGGGAGCTAGCCATTACATAATAGGCCATACATCTTGTGGTTTGTAATCTTCCTTTCTTCCTTGATATCAATACTCAAATATATAAACATATTTTTATTACCTTATCAATTCAGTATGCTGAAATTCCTACAGCCACCACACTGAATTTAGTTGTTTCTGCTTATGTGGCTTTTCACCTATCTTGGTGTAAAGAGACATTGGCACAGATCTCTGATCTTTTATAATTTTTACTCTCAGAGGTAATCTCTTTTAGTCTGAAATAAGATCTGCAAAATATAGCTTCAGGTCCCCTGATTTCTATCACATGTCACAGTCAGTTTGTTTACTGTTCATTGCATGGGTCCCATCTGAAGATGAACTCCTGTTGACAAGTTTTAAATTAGAATTAAAGTATTGCTGTCTCCATAAATCTATTCTGAGTTGTTACTGAAGTGAGAGCTTGAAGATCTGTTGCTTTCAGTTTGATTGATTTATGACAGTACTGGTTGCCATGCAACAATTCATTTGTGTTCCGTGATAAGATAGGGCAATATTCTCTTTTGTATATAGCTCCATGAAAGATGAGTTTCAATTGCTGCTGGGGAGGAAGCATTTGCTAATGCTGCAGCACACGACAGTGTGGAGGTACATATGTGATTTAATTTGTAACAATGCCATGAGCATGTCAGTACCGAATGCTGACAGACACGTGTATTTATGGTTGAGGCCTTTCAAAATGGTATGTACTGTTGCTCCGTGAGCATCTCACGGGCCTTTTTTTTTTTTCTGTTTAGTTTCATGAAGTGCTGATATTGAGCCTTACTGTGACAGTTTCTTGCTAGACCATTTATTCTTCCCCTTGCTCCTTCTCCCTCAAATCCCTAGGCACTATGTTGTGCTAGAAAGCAATTGCATAGCATAAGGTAATGACTCTCCAGGACTCTGTTTTGTCATGCAGCTATTTCTTAATGTCTGGATTTGAAGTTCAGTGGAGGTGTAAAGTAGTGTTGTGGAGACGAGAACATGCAGTTCATAATGCTTTTTATGGAGGAGTAGCTTCTACATTTGTTTGTTTTATAGTCTTGAAGAGAAGAGAATTGTATTTGCATAATCTTAGCATGTGTTTGCATTAACTGTAGGTGTGGAAGAAAATATTCAAGAAGTAGTTGGGCACATCACAGAAGGTGTCTGCAGGCCTCTGAAGGTGAAGTATTTTGTTTTCCTTAGCATTCTAAATATAAAAATTGTTCTGTCATGTTTTTCCAGAACCTCTGTCCCCATCTCTACAATGTATTTTCATTGCTCTTGGTTAAAAGTTAAATTCTCAACTTTGAGAATCATAAACCCCTTCAAAATTAAAAATTCATAGATATCTGGTTTAAATAGTCATATAGTGAGAGATACTAGGATACTAAATCTATATCTTGATTTTATTTTACTTTTCCTAAAGAGCAGGAGTGCTTATGTACAAAAATTTAGTTTTGGGCTAAGAATGTAGGAATGGCTGTAGTAGGTCAAATGAAAAATATATTTAACTTACTACCCTGTTTTTCGTAGTGACCATTAGCATATGCGTAGGGAAGAGCATACAGATTGTGCAGTTGTGGCATGATAGTTCTGCAGAATCATTTCCTCACCTGTTTGTGGATGTACGAAGGACTTAGTAAGCCATAGCTACTGTCTTTCTATTAATAGACCTTGGTAGATTTTTCTTCCTTGAATATGTCAAATTGATATAGAATGTTGGTATTCACAGCATATCCTGCAGGAGGGAAGTACCCAGTTTAACTGTATGCTGTGTGAAAAGCCAGCTCCTTCTTTTATTTTGTTTTGTTTAATAACTCTAGCTCTTACATTGAAAGGGACCGTGAAAAATTGTTTCCTACTCTTTTCATCTTTATGCTACCCTGATTTGCTGTATTTCTGTCACATCCCTCCACAGTTGTCTTTTTTCAAGATAGAGCCTTAATCAGTTTAGGGACCCATTTAATAGAAATCATTAATAGTGATCTGTCAAATGAATGACTGCCTTATTTATGGGATGTTCTTCACATAAGCACAAAATAATCAAGGTGATGAAGCTGATACCAATAATTGCCTAACTATGCTAGTTCCATACAGTGTATAAATCCAAGTGTTCTTAAAGTAAAATCTAGTGTACTAAATACTATTAGAAAATCTAGTGTACTAAATACTATTATGATAAATTCCTCTTAGGATGCTGTAGCAATAACAACTGTGTCCAGTTGCCAAATACTTAGTCTCAAATAGTTGACAGGTGGGTTCTCAATACTATACATAAGTTCCGGTTAAGAAAGAGAGAAGGTCTGAAGAGAGGTGAAAATCAAGAAAATGCCATTTAGAATATCACAGAATCACAGAAGGGTTGAGATTGGTGGGGACCTCTGGAGGTCACCTGGTCCAAACCTGCTACTCCAGCAGGGCCACCTACAGCTGGTTGCCCAGGACTGTATCCAGATGGTTTTTGAATATCTACAAGGATGGAGACTCGCCATCCTCTCTGGGCAACTTGTGCCAGTGCTCCATCACCCTCACAGTAAAAAAGTGTTTCCTGGTGTTTATACAGAACCTCCTGTGTTTCAGTTTGTGCTCGTTGTCATATAATTATGACCATCCTTCACAGCCTTTAGTTTTTGATCTGTTGAAAAATACCTGTCACATTAGACAAACAAACAATTATCACAGCTTTTTTGGAAGGTATTTTCCAAGCTTTCTGTATTCTTCTTGCATGCTTTAGTTCTGTTAATACTGAATGCTGATGTTTAAGTTCAGTATTTCTGTGCATTCCAACAAAATAATTAGGGATAGAATCAAACCTTTGTGTAAGTCAGAGGGAGTTTTGGTCTTGATTTGAGTACTTACGATTTGTACAGTTTCGTACAGAATGCCTTCCATTTTGAAGGAATTCGTACAGAATACCTTCCAAACTCTTTACACTTATGCACTTCTGTTATCTGTAGAAATATCCCCGAAATACTGTCGGTAGTTAGTTACTGTGCTAATAAAAATGAAAAAAACCTAAAAGAACAATTAAAGACTTCCCATTGTAGTCTGTATTTTAATAGAATGCAACTTATGTTAATTCACTGCCAGTCTAGACTTCCCAATGTAAAATATGCAGTTCTTATTGTTTCCCCTGGGGAAATGTTCCATAGCAAAAAAAAGCAGGGAAAAAACCAAAAACCCCCAAGCAGAAAAGCCTTCATACAATGCAGTTAGATAATTGCAAGCTTTCATGTTGAAAGGAACAACAAAAATAGACTCAGTTTGGAGGAGTCTTTTCTACAATACATTGTTGTTTCTGAAGATTGTCCACAGTAAGAAAAATAACTGCATTAAGTTCAGGGAAAATACTCTGTTGTAGTCCTATGGCACCACAGTATACTGCTTTTCTAGTGGGTTTCTGCTGATGTTTGCAAACCTGACACTTTGATTTGAGCTGATGCTGAAGTATAAAATAGTCTGATAAAAGCCTAGTCATAGAATTTCCACAAGCACTTTTAAGTACTTACAGAATTATGTAGAATTTTCTTACTGGTTTATGCCTTTACATGTGAATGTACAATATGATACAGTTTCCTTACTTTTGAGGAAGGATTATGCTTATATGCAGTATAAATTGTCCATGTTTCTTACTGATCGTTGGTTTGAGTTTTAGGCATCCAAGTGAATCTTGAGTACTCACTAGTGGTAGATCTTACCAAAGGCCTGTCATTTCAGATGGAAGTAGGAGGACCCTAAAAAACATGTAAATTAAGGTCCTCATCTTTTCCATAGCACTTAAGATGAGGTCAAAACTAACAAAATGGTTTTGATGCCTTACGTAGACTTCAGGTAGTCTTTTATGGTCAGCTCAATACAGGACATGTAGGATTAGGAAACGGTTAAGACCTGTAAGTCCAGGACTTCCCTGAGCAGGTTTGGTTTTGTCACTTGCAAATTTTGGTTCTCTTGTGCAGTGAAGACTTCTGTATGGGAAGCAACAATGCTTCTTTTCCTGCTTTGTTTTTTTAATTCTCATTTTTGTTTCCTAACCCTAAAATCTTTTTGGATTTTTTTTTTTCCCTCTCCTTCTGCCTATTCTGTTTTTTTCTATTTCTTAATTCTTTTCTTTATTTTTAGTTATTGTTGGTTTTTATATTTTTTGTCAATATTTTGATTTTCCTCTTTTTCCTCTGCCTTTCTTACTCTCTTTTGCTGTACACCTAGACTATACTCAGTATCCATGCCCAAATGACCTTTTTTATGCAACATTGGAGACAGGTATTTGTATCTATATCTCTGTATATACATATGCATTGAAGAGCAAAGTTCACCTGAGTGTTGAAATTAACGTCGTGCATTGAGCTTTGCGAATAAGAGTTAACAATTATTCTTTGTTTTTGATCTCTGACTTAGATGCAAAGGGAGAGGATCGAGGAAGCATGATCTTAGTTAATTCTCCTTGCAGCTGGCACTGACAAGAAGGCACTGCTGCACACATCATGCTCCATTGAACAGCAGACAAATAACTTGGGAGAGCGGGTGGTGGCTCGTGATTTGTGTGTAGCCCTTTCACACACAGGCACATGGGAGAACAGTGCAGTGATAAGTCACTGTCTATCACTGCTTCATGAGTCCCCAAAGATTGACCCTGGGGCAGCCTTTTATGAGTGGATTGAGACTTTGTGTACCATGGAGACAAGACATCAACTGTCCAAGTGTAAAGAAAGTCAGCACTGTTTGGTCTGTGTAGGCAGTTATCTCCTGGTTGAGATAAACAGTCAACATAGCTGGTGGTTAGTTATAAATGTATCTAAATTACATACCGATAGCTGGTATATAATCTTTCCTTTAAGTGAAGGAGAGATTAATCCAGGTGAAATTTTGTCTTTTGGGTGAAATACCTAGTATTTTAGATGTTATGAATTCCTGCATGATGCTAATGATCAACTGTTGTAGTTTAGGGATTTTGCAGCTGTTCTTGCTATTCAGTGCTGGGGAGAATTCCAGTGTGTACTGGTATTAATCCGTCAAATGATCTCATTATTCTGAAATTTTCAATAACAAGTTGCAAC
>NW_009199889.1:11250-14416 GCF_000690835.1 Fulmarus glacialis | reverse complement strand
AGGGAAACGGTGGGTTTTTTTGTTTGTTTGTTTTTAAAGAATACATACACCTGCTTGTTTTCTACCCAGAGGCTTGGCAGCCAAGAAGCACTTTGGTTCAAGCAGAATGTTATAGTTAACTGGACATGCTCTTGTTAAATTTATTTCTGGTTAAATTTATTTTTCAAAAATCAGACATATATTACGTATGTCGGCTTTTGGAATGTATGACCTAAAGGATGCTTGTATTTCTTTATTCTGCAGGTTAGAATTGAGCAGGTGATTGTTGCTGAGCCAGGAGCAGTTTTACTGTACAAGATTTCTAATCTTCTCAAGTTCTACCACCATACAATCAGGTATGAAAAATTACGAAGTATGTTAAAGATGTCTCTTCTTTTTTTATTATGTATATAAAGATTAACATAGCAAAAAGAGTATTTTCGTGGCTTAGTTTTTGCTCTGTACCATGGAATCAAGGAGAAATGTGCATGATATCAAGGAGATGCCATTTATTTGTTGTCATTCCTCAAGTCATAGGGAATCTGCTTTGGAATATAGCATCAATTTGCCACAAAAACTGTTTCTTTATTGTTCTGTATAGATACAAGTAGTATACAAAAAAAATTACAGATCATTTGAGATGACAAAGTCAAGTCCCCTTTGAGAAAATGCTGGAATTAAATTATCTCTAGAACTTCAGTTTTTGTTTTCTTCCTTAAACAACTATGTTTTGATACCATTTTTTCTCATTATTTCTCATATCATCTCATAGCACTTGCATTGTTCTATTGGGAAGTTACTTGCGTCATTCTGTATCTTGTTGTTGAAGGTGCACCAATCTTCTTCCAACCTGCCAGATGCCACCAGGAACACAGAAACCAGAGAAAAGCCAGAATCTCTGGTTTTATACATTGTGGCATTTGCAGTACTTCCTATTGGTTAGAAACAGCAATAGCAGGAAAATTTTCCTCCACAGCCTTGGACTGAGTTGCTGAGAATTAGAATCACTAATATTAATATTTGACCTTCTTTTCTGTCTGAAAAGACATTTAGATATTGGGCAGACTGGGATAAGTGGTTCTTGGGCATCTCCCACTGTATTTAAAATCCTCAGTTGTGATGGCACTACAGGTCTATGGTAGAACACACATAAGACCTTTTTTTTTTTTTTCTTTTATAATATGGGACAAAACATATTTTATTCCTAATCTCACTGTCAAAAACAGCTGAAAGATTTTTGTTGTCATTTTTCTGTCTCCAAAGTTTGTGGCTATAAAACTTTGTGCAATTGAAAATGTGGTGTTAAAATGGAAGGTTTTAGGCAGTCTTATCTGTTGCTTTCTGTCTTGCTAATGATACATTGTTTAAAGACCACTGAAGTACCCTCTGTCAGCTGAATAATTTCCTCTGTATAGAGGAAGTGCACCTGACTAGTAAAGGGAGAATCCAATTTGAGAAATTATCTATTAAATGCAACAAGATTATAATCTGAAAATCAAGCGACAAGTTTAAATTAGTCCTATTAAGATGCAGTGAATTTTTACTGCCATTTTTGTAGTTTAGAAGTGCTTTTGCTTTAGACAGAAGGTATATCCATGAGAAGTGCATAGTCATGTAGTGTCATTTAAAGTTTATGCGGTATTCATGCTAAGTATAATAACTTGACACTTGGAATAGCAAGGCATGAATTCTTGTCTTTTTGGAGATGCCTAACATCGCAATGAAGAAACGAGAGACGATACTATCCCTAAAGGGCAGTTTGACAGAATAAAGTTATCAACCCTTTTTGTTTATGTAATCTGCTTTCTATAACAGGAGTAGATTTACAAATAACAAAGCAAAAATCCAGTAAATTTTAGAATTCTCCTAAAAAGTTTGTGCGAAGCTTTAGACAGCCTGAACTTAGTATCTGCTTAATGACGTAGTTGATAATGCTTGTTCTCACAGTCATGAGTGAATCTCTCAGCTTATATGGAGAACTGCTCCCTGCAATTATTTGTTGTAAATTTGCAACGTTGAAAAGATTGTATTAGAAATGCTGTCTAAAGTATCTGACCCTGTTATGTTCCCCACCTTCAGATTATTTAATTAATCTTACTTTTGTTTTCAGTGGTATTGTAGGAAACAGTGCAGCCACACTGTTGACAACAATTGAAGAAATGCATTTGTTGAGCAAGAAGATATTCTTTAATAGCCTGAGTCTTCATGCAAGTAAACTAATGGACAAGGTTTGTTTCAAAAGCGTACAGTTACAAAACACACACTTTCATTTCCCTTTTGTATAGTAAGATTATTAGATGAATAGCTGTTTTATATGTCAGCTTTTCCTAAAATTGAAGTTTTGTAGTTTCTATATTCTGGCTATGGAACTACATAAAAAACTTCCTGTCTGTTTTTTAATTCTTCTAATAGTTTTGGTTTTTGTGAAAATACAGCTAAAATACTGTTGTTCGCAGCATTTGTTTACAGAGCAACAGAGCAGTTTACATATTTTTAAAATCTATGACAAGTAAAAAAATCAGGAAATTTCCCCAAGTGCAATATAGCAAAGTCAGCTGATTGAGCTAGATAGTTTGTATTAATGCATCATCATCAGATCAATAGTTAATTACTCGTGCATAATTCCTTTCTTGAAGTTATGAAGTATGTTCCAAGATGGTAAGCTAAAAAAACAAAACTTGGGCTTTTTTGACTTTTATAAAAATGGTTTTACCACATGAACATTGCTGCCATTAAAAGCAGAATACGCATTTGTTATACCAAACAACTATACCTAAGCCAGAATCACTTTCCTGGTGTCTTTTCCTCTCCTTTGATAGCTTTGAATTGTGTGGCTAATACAATTCTTGCTGAATTCTCCCTTCTGTATTCGTATCATGTTGCTGTTGGTGGATCCACCCATTAAATCTTACCTTTCTAAAATCTAAGCAAAGCCAAAGAAAATTGTTAGGCTACACATCACTCTCCAGGAGTAGGGAGGTGATCGTGCCCCTGTACTCGGCCCTGGTGAGGCCGCACCTCGAATACTGTGTCCAGTTTTGGGCCCCTCACTACAAGAAGGACATTGAGGTGCTGGAGCGTGTCCAGAGAAGGGCAACGAAGCTGGTGAAGGGTTTGGAGCACAAGTCTTCTGAGGAGCGGCTGAGGGAACTGGGACTGTTTAGTCTGGAGAAGAGGAGGCTGAGGG
>NW_009199889.1:1437-11106 GCF_000690835.1 Fulmarus glacialis | reverse complement strand
GAGTGGGCAGGCCTTGGAAGAGGCTGCCTAGGGAAGTGGTGGAGTCACCATCCCTGGAAGTTTTTAAAAGACGTGTAGATGAGGCGCTTAGGGACATGGTTTAGTGGGCATGGTGGTGTTGGGTTGACAGTTGGACTCAATGATCTTAGAGGTCTTTTCCATCCTTAATGATTCTATGATTCTATTCTTTGATTCTATGATTTCCTAGGGATCTGATCTTCATCCAGCATCCCTGACTGAGATGTGATGAGTTGACTAGGCCCTAAAACCAAGAGGTGATGCTTTTCTTTATTCCTAGTTATTGCACAACCCTGAAGTTCAAAAAAGCCCTCACATTACTGTTTTTTCCTACTAAAAAAAAAAAGTTTGAAAGTGGAAAACAAACAGTGAAGTTTTGTAAGTGTATTTCTAAATTATTTGTACTTAACCTACAAGAAAAATGCAAAAAAAATGTAGATTTAAAGAAGCTATTCTTTGTGCAAAGCCTTGTAGTTCACTGACCATTCAGTGGGATTTTCTGAGTTTGGTCAGTGTTGTCCTGTGGTCTCAAAGTAGTTTTCTCATTCTGCACAGTTTGTGTCTGGTCCCAGTTTCCTGTCTTTCTGCAAGGGCTGAGGAATTACTTTCTCAAAAGAACAGTTGTTCCTCCTCATCTTCTTTTCTGTATATCCCAGTGACTCCTTTCAGTGGTTTCGTTTGTTCATGAGGTGATTCCTTAGTTGCTACCACCCACAGTCCATACTACTGAAGTCCACTTAGTACATTGTTTGTTGTCATGGGTATTTTCATTTGAATGCAGTGTCATCGGAATAGTAGTTCCTCTGCTACTAATACTTCTTCAAGGGTCAGTTAAAGCTTGAGTTCATAAAACGTATAATGGACAGGGATGATATGAATTTACCAAAAAAAACCCAAAAGCTTACAGCTTGCTATGGGCATATGCTAGCTGTATATGAATTCCTCAGAACATTTTATTTCCTAACACATAAGCTAAAAGAAAATATCTGCGTACTTGTTCCTTTTATGAAGAGAAATCAGTGATGGACCTTAGCAAAAATATATGACTGCTCTTTACTTAGAAAGAATGTGCAAACGAAGTAGTGCTTAAGGAAAGAAATTTTCTTGGCTTGAAACTGTAAGACATCTTTGTATTAATTTCTGTTGTATTTAGCTCTGTTTTATTTATCCTGCTGGGTCTCACATCTGTACTCAAACAGGATACAGCATAATTTTTCTACTCACGTAACTCAAAATCTTTGTACTTTTGTTTTGGGTGATATGCTGTTTTCAGTTTGGACACAAGTAGAATTCAGAAGGAGAAGACGGAGTGATAAAGGAATTGTGATCCCCCAGTTCGTAGTGTGTGTTCTTTATATCGCAACTATGGGAAGGTTGTGTAATCCTCTTTGCCCTCTTAGTTCCCCTTCCCTCAGCCTCCAGCCTGGATGTAACTGTCTCTAACTTGTTTTATACAGGAGTTCGATGTAGTTTTACTGATGTTAAATGAAGGCGGTGATTGCACTGCCACCTTCGATGGCATACCTAGCATACCATGTAATGTAAAAAGATCATAGTATTGCTCTTTCTCATAAATACATTTTATACATTAAATCTGAAACATTGAGAATTTTACATTGCGTATATGCCCTATGAAGATCTTTCCTCAGGATATAGTTGAGGTCGGAAGCTTAAAGAGACTCAGAAGAGGATCAGATATATGAGTAACAAAGGCATCCAAAATTACTTATTAATCGCTGTGCTTCAGGAGTTAACAACGAGGTAACTGTGGGTGAGAAGGAGTCTTACTGTACTGATGTGCAGTTCTTGTAACTGAGAGTTTTAGACAGTCCTTTGAAGCATCTTGTATTATTTCTCTTTATGAGTGGACTACTGAATTGATAGAATGATGTCTTATCTCCTCATGACTGAAATTAGTTTTACTTCACAAAAAATACAAAATTAATAGGCTGAATTACACTCAGAGAAACATTAGTTTGCATGAGATACTCTATTTTATCATAAATTTAATTCTCCTCTAACTTAGTTTATTGTGTGTTAATATACAGATAACCAGCTTTTATGCCTTTTCACATGTCTCCATTAATTTAGTAGTGCATGTCACAACACTTTTACATTTTGAGGAATCTCAAGGTTGCTTTTTATCATCCTTTTATTAATGTGTGTTCAGACCAAAATTGTGTATATGTCTTAGTAGGATTCTCTTCACATCCCAACCTTTTTACCAGCTTTTTGCTAACTATGTATGCACTGCAACTGCTTCCAGAACTTTTTTTATTTTCAGAGGAGATTAAAGCACTGGAAAACAGACCCTGTGTACATATGCAATTGCAAAGGCTTTGTTGTTGCTCCTGTTACGCACAAAGAGAATACTCACTTGTAAAATTAGTAAATTACTTTTCACTTGGACAGTCTGGAAATTATGGTTCCTTATTTCTGCTTATATTTTGCATCTTAAGGCATTGATAGGCCTGTTTCAAAGAATATCAGCTCCCCATTACTTTGATTAAAATATGATTCTTAAGGCAATTTAAATAACTTTGGAAATAGATTAAAATACAAATAGGGTGTTCTTAAATAAAAAATACTTTTATTTCCATAAACTTAAGTGCCTCTTTTGTTTAGATCATTAGAAAGTGGTGAAGCCTGTGTGAGTTACATCATTTTAATGATAGTGTTCCCTCAGTATAATCAGTTGTTGCTGATAATCTGAAAATCATAAGCAAGAAATTCTGAATCAATCCTACAATTTTTATTTAATTTAAAGAGAGTTTAACTGTTTTCTTAATTGCTATTTGTAGCTACAAAATTCCAGAAGACTTAGTCATAATTACCAGTGAATTTGTAACTTGACAGGAGTCTCTTTCACCCTGTGCAAATTCTCTTGTGCTGTAGTGTGGGGAGAACTGTCTAGAAACACTGGTGTGTTACTGCGTCTTGCTGTTGTATGCTTTTTTTAATATCTACAGTCTAATTAGTAGTTAATAGACCAGAATAGTATTTAAGCAAATCTTTGTCGTAAGTATAGCTAGTGGGGAACTTTTTTTAGACAAAGCAGGTTTTCATATGCTAACTCCTCAAGATCCCTTCCTTTGGATGTGTAGGAATGACAGGATGGTAATTTGTCTCCGATGTCCTCATCACCATAGGCAATTTAATTCCCTAGGTTATTGATTATGCGGAGTTGATCATTGCCTACAAACTGCCTGGGATTTGATTTCTGAAGCACAATGGGAAACTGAGACTTCAGGCTGTTCTTTTGGACAAGAAAATAGCTTCCTCTTCACATCTATTTTTGAGAAGAGTCACATATTACATAAGGAGTGTCACAAGCACGGAACTGTGTGGAAACTTAAAAGCAGTCTTAGATCAGGATTCTCCTTGGTTGTCAAGGTTGTCTTCTTGGTTGTCAAGCCATCAGTGTAAATGATACAGGGAAATCCCTGGTTACTTCAGGGTAGTGAAGTACTGGCTTGCTCAGAAGCACTTTCCTATGAACATTTTTTTTATTATATCAGAAAATCTCAAGCATCCTGGTTGTAATCTGAAAATAAGGTAGTCATCAGTTCTCACAGCTTCAGACTCTTCAGTCTGAGAAACCCTTTTTATGATGTTCTCATTCAGACTTCTCAGGTAGCTCTTCACTATCTGAAATCTATGTAACAGAAATATTCAGCGTACTGCCTGAAAGTAAGTCCGTTGTTACCAAGGAAAGGCAATACACAACGGAGTCTCCTTGGTTCTGGTACTCCTTGAAACCTGTCGTGAAGCTTGGTAACAGAGTCATTGCAAAGCCACTTTGTTTTCAGGGTTTAAAATGTCTTTGAGATTCTCAGGTCGTCGTAAAGCTCAACGCTGGCATCGTGTAGATGGTGGCATCACCACCCTTCTCCTGTATCACTGAAGGTTCAGTGCATCACCTTTTGCTGCAAATGTCTCTTGTTTGCCTTGTTGGCTCTTATCCTTCAGAGGCAGTGTTGGGCAGTCTTGCCAGCGCTTTCTAGCTCTGGTAACAGTTGGTTTGTTCTGGTTGTTGGTTCAACCAGAATGGTTTTTGGCCAATGTTAGTGTCCCTGTTCTGAAAAATTACGTTTGTATTTGTTTCTTTTTAGCTTTCTTGGACCCAGCCATGGGTCTACCAGGCATGCTAAAGCAGATCAGAATTGTAGGTTCAATCCTTATGTGTCCTTTTATATGTTTCCTTCGACCCTGCGCTAAGAAATCATAATGTTTAGGGATTTGGGATTCTGCTTGTGTTAATCGCTGTCTGGACCTAAGAACAGCCTGGTACAGATTACCATTTTACAGATGATGATAAATCCAGGAGAAAATACTAAATGGAAATAATTATCAGAACAGAAACTGTTCCAATGAAACTGGAAGCAAAGTTCAGAGCGCCTAATCCACTGGAGTGGATGGACTGCTCTTTCAGTTCTCTCATATTGAGAGAATTGTCATTTAAAACCTGAGTCCACTGGTGAGGCATTTAACAAGCCTGTTAGACTGACCTATGCCAGCCTATTTTATTGGACCAGCTAATATGTTAGGAGAGTGGGAATTTTCAAGCATATCTGTCCTTACTCTGGCTTCAGTAGTACTCCAGAACAATTACTGAAGGAAGGAATAGTTGCAAACATTGAATTCAATGGAATGGGAGTTATCGTAAGGGTACTAAAGAGAGATTATGCCAAACTAACCTGTCATCTGCTGACTGAGCTGTTAGAAGACTATTAGTAGAGTACCCCAAATCAAGTTTTGGGATTGTTATTCCTTAATGATGTTCTTTTTAGAGTATATGTATACAAATTAAATGCTGTGATCGCATTATCTGTTAAGTTTGTCAGTGGGAGAGGTATTAAAACATTGCATGGGAATAACTGTAAACTTCTCATAATTTGATTCCTGTCAGAATGAAACCTATTAGGTTTCTGGAAAACCAGATATGGGGCAGATTAAATGAGACTGGTTGATGTTGTGGTCTGAATTTTGTTGTGGTTTTGAATGGATCCGTGTGAACAAAGCAAAGCTAGCAAGAGTTTTTCTGTTGTCTTTTCTTTCAAGACCAACTTGATAGTTGAAAAGAAAAACACACCATTAGGCATTCTACTTTGGTGATCTCTGTAGGATCCTAATAGGGCTCAAAAGTATATTTGGAGGAAGGTTACTGGCTTACTAACTATTCCCCACTGACTGATATGCAGAACGTTAAATGAAGATACAACCTTTTGTACTAAACCTTATGTACAAGTGTCCATTGTAATTTTAGGAGAATTCGTTTCAGTTTTGTATATTGGATTTTAAAAATTGGGAATTTCTTCTTGTTTTCTTTGAAAGGCTGAACAGCTGGTTGGCCCTGTTTCTGCATGACTGAACTGCTGGTTATAACTGATTAGACACTTAATACTGTGTTAGAGTATGTTTTAATGCTGTTGAACTAGCTGCTACAGAACTTCTCTGATAATTTTTTAGTTAGCTTCTGTCTGGGTTGCATCTGAAGCAGGTGCTTCGAAAGTAGAATTCAGGATGCATTTCAAATCTATTTTTCAGGAAACAGGATCAATTATAATACTCTTTCAGTGTACGTAAAACATTCAGGGCATCATTTTTTTTATTAGAATAGCGATTTAGCGCACACAAATTGAAGTCAGTAGGTTCCTCTATAAATTATATATGTCTGTTTTTAAATTTTCCTTTTTAATTCTAAAAAAACCCCCAATCTATATTCATGTGCAAAAAGTTAGAATTTTCAAAATTAATATAGCACTCCTTTAATTTTCCTTCCATTTACTGATAATTCTGCCTCTAATGCAGTAGTCAGGAATTTCAAGCTAACCCCAATAGAATCTAACAATCTAAACCTTTTTTCCTTGCTGTATTTTCTTCTTCCATAATGTTGTTCCTTGCTCCCATCTAGAAGAGAGTGGACTTTAAAAGAACAGATTAAATGAAAGATGAAGCTAATTTAGAAGCTTCTGACCATCAGCCACTTCAGGAGACAAAAATTCTGTGCAAAGAAGCCTGAAATTATCATTGCCATGACCTATGTGTGTGTTAGAAGTGAAAACTCCATCAAACTGTAGTCTCAAATTAATGCCAAAATATCCCTGAACACGGTCCAGTTCAGGACTGAGAACAGTGTGTTCAGGGCACAATCAATACCCCTAATAATAACAAGAATAAACAAGAAGAAAGTCACTCAGTGCTGTAAATTTCAGTAAACTTTACTACTAATCAGCACTGAATAAGTGCCTCTTTCTGAATTACTGGTACTTCGTTGCTAGAATATTTGTTTTATGCTTTCAAGGCTGAACAACAACTGTTCTCTGAACCTATTAGATTTAGTTTTCCATTAGTTCCTCGAATTCAGTATACTGTCTCTTGGAAAGTGAGAATAGAGGAACACTGTGTATTCAGAAGGATGCAAAAAAGTTTTTGTTTAATCTGTCTTGGTAACAGTGTGGAGATGTGTATGGTATTGCAAATGTTTCGAAACACACAAAGTGTGAAAGCTAAGCCTGGCTCCAAAGAGAGAGAGTTGTTTCTTCTTTCTCTGGTGGTGTGTTCATTAGGTGCAGATTCATTTCCAGAAGGCTCTGTAATGCTCCACTCTGAAAATGCCTGTTATGCTCTCCTTGGTTTCTTTGGCCATTAGCCTCTTCCCCTTTGATTTTTTTTTTCTTCCTTGAAGACTCAGACATCCATGTTATTATGCTATTAATCAGTAGTTCTCATTTGGGAAGATATGGAACACGTTGCCTGTGGCTTGGGGGTCCATCCAAAGCTGCCTTCTTTTCTTGTTGAGCTGGAGTCTTAAGAGCATTGCAGAAGTGCACACTGCCTCGCTCTGCTGCGCCCAAACATCTTGAGTGAGACGCACAGGCCAGTCCCAGTCCTGGCCAAACTTAGTTCTCCCTGCATCCTTCTGGAAAGATACTATGCCTTGAAGCGTTGGCTTATTCTGTCTTGCTGGGGGTCTTCTTACTCCCACGTGATCCAGCCAGATCTGGTTTTGCCCTTGGATAGGCAGGAGGCAGGAAGGTGGGAAGAGGATTGTTGGCAGAAGGAAACAAGGCCAGCAGCCTGGGTTGTAGTGAGGGTCTGGAGGCAGCGGGAAACCGGTTTGAGGCAGCATTGAAGACAAGAAGATGCAACTACATTTGGAGTAGAGCCTGGGGAATGTGGGTTGGGAAAAAGATGGTAGGTTTTATATTATATAAACATTTTATGAAGCTTTTAATGGGTATTTGCCTGTTACAAAGAAGGGCTAAAGTGTGTGAGCCTGTGTTAAAAATAGCACAGAATTTCAGTCCATTTCAGTTGTTCCAACTTTTCATAAATTGACTCAGAAAGCGTGGTTTACAAACTTTTCTTCTTTCTGTGTTTTAAACATACGCGATTTTTACTTCTCATCTTTGAGGTAGGCCTGCATTCCAGTTCTTGCAGTATCGTTGCAGTTTATGTATGTGTACTTGAGTTAGCTTGTGCACAGTTCATTTTTGTACACACTTGCTAGGGGTTAAGACTGTTGCATCTGTGACTGCAGCTCTCATATGCAGCATGATAGGGGCTGTGCAGCCTTGTCAAGAAGATAACTTCATTCAGCTGCTGCAGCATGGCCCTGAGCTCTGCCTGCACTAGATTCTGGAGTGTTTACAGGAGGTCCTGCTCAAAGTGAACTCAGTGGTGCCAACAATGTGGCTATTGTTTGGCACCTAATCTAGCAAATGTTTTTTTTTTTACTACCAAAAACGGTAGTGTTTGGGTTTCTCTAGATTATAAAATAGGCATAGTCTGAATGAAAGGAGAAACTGTTTTGTTTGTTTGTCACAGAATGGGATGGTTATGCTGAAAGTTGCAGGCAATTATTGTCTGAAACGTGCTAGATTTGTCCAGTGTCAAATTGAAGTTCTTCTCTGGATGGCTACATGTAATTTTATTATTAGCTGGTTGCATTTGTGCTAACAGATTGGATGGTGTTTGCTGTAAATGAAATTAAAAAAACTCCCACAAACAGATAATCTTGTTCTTCAGGTTGAACTCCCACCTCCTGATCTTGGCCCAAGCTCTGCACTAAATCAGACACTTAACTTGCTACGGGAGGTTTTGGCATCTCACGACTCATCTGTTGTGCCACTGGATGCCCGTCAAGCTGACTTTGTGCAGGTATAAGAATGTTTGACTGCTCTGAAGAGGAGGGAAAAAAAAAGTGTGTGGAAGTTAGTCTTGGTACACAAAAGATGCGTGAAACATTAATCTTTTTGTCTGGTCCCATTTTGGAGCTTTCTATCAAACCCAAGTTTGTAATATGAATAAGAGGGTGACTAACAAAGTGGATAATTACAGTACAGTATGGAGTGCTACTCTTAACGCAGTATCTAAATTCTGTTATCCAATTACTACTCCATTAAGTAAATACACTCTTAAGATTGCACAATTACCAATTATCTAATCTGGGTTACTCTTCCTCCTGCTAGGTTGGAATCCGTTCTTCTAAGGTTTCTATATTTTTCCCATCACTGGTAGCTGATCACCTGCTGAAAAATCCAGTAGAAAGCTGCTTTCACAGTTGGAAACACTCATTTCTCTTAATTCTGCTTTGGGGAATAAATACGTGATAGAGACAGAATGAGCTTAGAAGCCTCATGTGACGTGATTTCCTCCTTCCCCTCCCTCTTTTCTGTGTGTTTGCTATTTTAGGTTCTGTCTTGTGTGCTAGATCCGTTGTTACAGATGTGTACTATGTCTGCTAGTAATTTGGGCACAGCTGATATGGCAACCTTCATGGTAAATTCGCTTTATATGATGAAGACTACTTTGGCTCTCTTTGAATTCACTGACAAACGTCTAGAAATGCTACAGTTTCAGGTAAGCTTTAACAGCCCCAAAAGAAAATGAACTTCTTACTGATTTTTGCAGACTGTAAGTTGTGATGTGAACATATGTATCTTTGATAATGTTAGTTTTGGGTTAATTCTAAATCAGGGAAATGGGATAAGAGGGCTTCTTATCAGAGACCGTAAGCAAATAGCAGGTATCAGAGCTTACGGTATACAGCATCTTTCATTTTAAGCAGACAAAACAATGCTTAGATGATTTGTTTTGTTTTAGTTTAGTTGCAGATAAACCCATATCAGTGAACATTTTCATTATGCTAATCATTCTAATATTTATCTGCGAACTGTGTGAGAAGAAGCAAATGGAAGTTGAAGACTCAAACAGTCAAATGGCTGACTGTATTCCATCATATAATTAATACTAGATCATCATCTAGTTTATACTAGAATATAGTATAGCTGATGTTGCTACTTCAGTCCTTCTTTCTACCTTTCTTTTCTCATTTGTTTAGTTTCACCTAATGTGCCAGGATAGTAGTTCATATGTGGTACCATTTTGAAATGGAAATGTAGTTTATAAACCATTGACTTGGGAAAACTTAGGCACTGCCCATTTATAGTTTTGCTACATGAACATCTCTGCAGTGTCATAGAATCATAGAATGAATCATAGAATGGTTTGGGATGGAAAGGACCTTAAAGATCATCTAGTTCTAACCCTGCTGCCATGTAGAGAAATATAATAGTATGCTACAGTTTTGTACCGAGCAATTGGCACAAATTGGTACAGTCTTGTACCGAATAATTGGATCACCTA
>NW_009199889.1:0-1209 GCF_000690835.1 Fulmarus glacialis | reverse complement strand
TCTTCACAGGAGAGGTGCTCCAGCCCTCTGATCATCTCCATGGGCCTCCTCTGGACTCGCTCCAACAGGTCCGTGTCCTTCTTATGTTCGGGGCCCCAGAGCTGAATGCAGTACTCCAGTTGGGGTCTCACAAGAGTAGAGGGGGAGAATCACCTCCCTTGACCTGCTGGTCATGCTTCTTTTGATGCAGCCCAGAAAATGGTTGGCTTTCTGGTCTGCAGGTGCACATTGCTATGTCGTGTTGAGCTTCTCTTCAACCAACACCCCCAAGTCCTTCTCCCCAGGGCTGCTCTCAATCCATTCTCCACACAGTCTGTATTTGTGCTTGGCATTGCCCTGACCCAGCAGGACCTTGCACTTGGCCTTGTTGAACTTCGTGAGGTTCACACAGGTCCAGCTCTCAAGCCTGTCAGGGTCCCTCTGGATGGCATACCTTCCCTCCAGCGTGTCGACCGCACTGCACAGCTTGGTGTCGTCTGCAAACTTGCTGTACTCGATCCCATTGTTGATGTCGCCCACAAAGATGTTAAACAGTGCTGGTCCTGGTACCGACCCCTGAGGAACGCCACTTGTCACTGGTCTCCACTTGGACATCAACATCTGTCAAATCCATGTCTCTCCAATTTAGAGACAAGGATGTCATGTGGGACAGTGTCAAATGCTTTGCACAAGTCCAGGTAGATGACGTCATTTGCTCTTCCCTTATCCACCCATGCTGTAACCCCGTCATAGAAGGCCACTGGATTTGTCAGGCATGATTTGCCCTTAGTTGAAGCCATGTTGGCTGTCACCAATCACCTCCTTATTTTCCATGTGCCTTAACATAGTTTCCAGTGGGATCTGCTCCATGATCTTGCCAGCCCAGAGGTGAGACTGACTGGCCTGTAGTTCCCCAGGTCTTCCTTTTTCCCCTTTTTAAAAATGGGGGTTATGTTTCCCCTTTTCCAGTCAGTGGGAACATCACCGGACTGCCTCAACTTCTCAAATATGATGCATAGTGGCTTAGCAACTTCATCCGCCAGTTCCCTCAGGACCCGCAGATGCATCTCATCAGGTCCCATGGACTTGTGCACCTTCAGGTTCATTAGATGGTCTCGAACCTGATCTTCTCCTACAGTGGGCGGTGCTTCATTCGCCCAGTGCCGGCCTTTGCCTTCTGTGACTTGGACAGTGGGGCTCAGGCACTTGCTGGTGAAGACTGAGGCAAAA
>NW_009199888.1:0-8047 GCF_000690835.1 Fulmarus glacialis | reverse complement strand
GACCGCCAAGAGGTCTCGTCCAGGTTCAATGATTCTGTGATTTTGTGAATGGGGCAGCATATAAAGATCTGGTTAGTTATTGAGTGTTCTTATGTACAACAGGATCAACAGTTGTGATCCTCAAGTAGCAATATTTGCTAAACACAAATTCAAAAAGTAACTACTGAAAGACCTTCAGGTTTTGAATTCCCAGTTCATGGACTCTTTGGAAAGCTTTATTCTCAGGTATTACTGGGCATAGATTTCCTACCTTAGGGGCTTAAGTAAGGGAAGAATAACAGAGCTACAAGGTCTTTTTACAGTACTCTGAATATAAAGTTTAAACAGCCAAATCAATGTGAAAAATGCATACATTACAAAATGAGGCAAACTCATATTTTTCCCATTCCAAGTGTGAAATTGTGCAAACAAAGCAAGTGAGCTAAAATAATTCCATGATTCATTAAAATCAGTAGTCAAAAGCTGTCTCTGTTTACAAGTGTGAAATACTACAATAAAGATATATTCTCTTCAGCTCTCTGTTACACATTAACATAGAATTGTTCGTAACTACTCACTGAGGAAAGCATCATACTTCGGATTCATTTGTGAAAACTAATCAAATTGCCATTATTTTCCCAATAATGCTGTTCTCATGGAGGATACAAGTTCATAAATTTAAACACTGCTAGCCCTGGAGTATTCAGATAGATCTTCCTTTTAATGTTTCCCTTTGTCCTAAAAGCTGACATTTAGCTGTGTAAGTGAAAAAAGGCTCTATGTTGTAGCTGATCAGAAATTCTTATTAAGAGTTTCAAGGGAAATGAAGATATTCCAAGAAGCAAAGAAGGAAACTTTTTAAAAGTGGCATTTTAAAGCTAAAATTAAAAAAAAAAAAAAAAAAAGAAAGAAAAAAAAAGAAAGAAAGAAAAAAAAGAAGTAAATAACTGGAATATATTTGTTTTAATATTCCCCTTCACCTTGTAAATAAAAGTTCTGCATCATCTCCAAAATACAAAATACATTACAGTCTTCGTCGCAGTTTTCACATATTCAGATTCACATTATCTGGTTGCCGGAAACACCTAAGAACTTTCCTGTGTTTAAAGGAAGAATATATAAGTTACTAGAGGAAGAATTAAAGCTGCAATCACATACTGACTTCATGTCTGATCTTTAATATCTTTACATTTCTCTTAAGGTCTAACTTAATTCTGGATATACAGATAAGGTCCTGTTACATATTTTACAAAACAAGGTCAACGTTAAACCATGGGACCTGGATAGGTTTGAGAGGTGGGCCCGTGCAAACCTCATGAAGTTCAACAAGGCCATGTACAAGGTCCTGCACATGGGTCGAGGCAATCCCAAGCACAAGTACAGGCTGGGTGGAGAATGGATTGAGAGCAGCCCTGAGGAGAAGGACTTGGTTGATGAGGAGCTCAACATGACGTGGCAATGTGTGCTTGCATCCCAGAAAGCCAACCATATCGTGGGCTGCATCAGAAGAAATGTGACCAGGGGGTCGAGGGAGATGATTCTGCTCCTCTATTCTGCTCTGGTGAGACCTCACCTGGAGTACTGTGTTCAGCTCTGGGATCCCCAACATAAGAAGAACATGGACCTGCTGGAGCAAGTTCAAAGGAGGGCCACAAAGATGATCAGAGGGATGGAGCACCTCTCTTATGAAGACAGGCGGAGAGCATTGGGGTTGTTCAGCCTGGAGAAGAGAAGGCTCCAGGGAGACCTTATAGCAGCCTTCCAGTACCTGAAGGGGGCCTACAGGAAAGCCAGAGAGGGAGTTTTTACAAGGGCATGTAGTGATAGGACAAGGGGTAATGGCTTTAAACTGAAAGAGGGTAGATTTAGTTTAGATTCAAGGAAGAAATTCTTCACTATGTGGGTGGTGAGGCACTGGAACAGGTTGCCCATAGAAGTTGTGGATGCCCCATCCCTGGAAGTGTTCAAGGGCAGATCGGATGGGGCTTTGAGCAACCTGGTCCAGTGGAAGGTGTCCCTGCCCATGGCAGTGGGGTTGGAACTAGATGATCTTTAAGGTCCCTTCCAACTTAAACCATTCTATGATTCTATGAAGAGTATTGAATGTCTTCACTTCTTCTTCATCCCTACTTGCCAGGTGACTATCTTCATCAAGTGTTGATCCAATGTTTTCCTTAGTCCTCTTCTTCTTATTGACATACTTTAAAAAGCCTTTTTTGTTGTCTGACACAACAGTGGCCAGTTTCAACTCTAATTGAGCTTTGGCCTTTCATGTTTCCCCCCTGCATGTACGACCCACAGTTCTGTAATCTTCCTGCAAAGCCTGACCTTGCTTCCAGAGATCATACAATTTCTTTTTCCTCTTGAGCTCAATGAGCAGTTCCCTGTTCAGCCAAGCTGGTCTTCTGCCCTGTTTGCTTGACTTACAACATAGCGGAATGGCCTGCTCCTGTGCTCCTGTGCTTCTAAAAGGTGGTTCTTAAAGACTGACCAGCCCTCATAGACCCCTAAGCCCTCAAAAGCATATTCCCATGGGACATTGCTAACTAGCTCCCTGGGTAGCTCAAAGTTTGTTCTCTTAAAATCCCGGGTAGCAACTCTACTGAACGTTTTTCTCATTACACCAAAATTTTTGAACTCAACCATTTCATGATCACTGTGGCCAAGACAGACACTTACTGTTACATCTCCCATGAGTCCTTTTCTATTCACAAATAACAAGTCTAGGAAAGCATCTTTCCTAGTTGGCTCACTGAGTAGTTGTGACAAGAAATTATCTTCAACACACTTCAGGAATTTCCCAGACTTCCTTGCCACAGCAGTATGTTATTCCTAGTTGATGTCTGGGAAGCTGAGAAACCCCCCAAAATGCTGGTGTGTCACATTTTAATGATTTGAAGATACGAAGTAACAGTTTTAACCTTTCTTTATTTTAATTCTAAGGGCCAAAATTAATACAGGAGTTATAAGGGTATACTGACCAACTGCACTGGATTTTCAGTTTATTTGCCCTGACAGAACCATGCAATTTTTTTATGCATGCTCTTGGCTGCCCTTTCTCCATAATCATTGCCTTCTCCTTAAGGCCCCCTTTGGCACCCTCCAGTCTGACACACGTACAGCAGGCTCCAAATAGCACCAGGTCATTTCTGGTTGCACCAGGCTGCAATTATTCCCAAAGCTAATGAGCAATGACACTCAATAGCGGCCAGAAAACCCAGTGAACTCTGGCCAGTGAACTCCATTTTCAGAGGAAAGGGTCAAAACAGCACCAAGTTGTTCCAATCTTGTTGGTTAGTGAAACCTATGCCACAGAATACCTGAACAGAGGTATCTAACTGACTTTGACAGTTATGTTTCAAGAGCTCAAAGCAGTTGTATCAGGCTTAGGATCTGGCCAATAATGAAGCAAATTTATTTTGCTTGTATAGTGAACAGCAGTTACTGCATGTTATGTTAACTGATGACCTGTAATTATGGAGTTTTCATAAAATTGGTTTATTGGTTAATAAAGTGTCCAAAGCACCTGTTCTGATTACACAAAAAAAAGTAAAGCCCATCACCTTATTAGGTTTTGTAGAGAACCATAATCAATTTTGAAGCATGCAGATAATAAAATGCAAATGGCTCTTGTTTACATGAATTTAGGATTATTGCAAAGGCCAACAACCACTGAATTCACCAGCAAGGCAGAAGCATTTATTTCTGACTCATTGTGGAGATAAGGTGGAAAGGTTCAAAGCACAGATGAAGAATTAACCATTATTTGGAATTCACTAGATTGTGCTGCTTCTGTCACCCTTGCAACTTAAATAGCCACTCATACTCAGGAAAACAGTCAAGCACAGCATATTTTCCCAAAAGCTCATTAAGCTGCCATTTACTTCTTTCTCACTCTCTCTTTTAATCTATGTTCATTATAAAGGATATTTATGTGTAAAACAGTGCCTGGTTTCCAATCAACCTTCTCCTTCCTGCCTGGTCTATTCAGTGGTGACAATAACCCAGTGACATATGTGTTGAATGACAGATTATGACATCAGAATCACCTCAAGGGTGAATCTTACAGAAGCAGTTAAAGTTACATGAGCCCTCACAAACACTTATAATGGTTATTATATAGAAAAGCTGGCCACTTACTTAGATATTTAAATGGGACCTGAGCTCTCTGGAGAACCTGGCTGTATAAGCCCATCCCTGTAAGCCATTGAATGCCCTCCTTTCCTCCCCACCACAAAAGTAGCACAGAAGAGTCTTCTTCTCAAAAGCAGCATTTGCTGCTCCTCAGCTTAAGTGCCAGGTTTCTGTGCATTGGTGCATGTGGGCTCATATAGCGTCTGAGTAGGATCCTCAGCAAATGCAAATTAATATAGCTTCAGTCACACCAATGAAGATATGCCTGTTTAGAACACGCATGGATCTGGTCCACTTTGTAAAATAAATAAATCATAAAAATTAAATAACAAACTGAAAGGCTTTGCAAGAAAATTTCCAGCTCAAAGCAGATTTTTTTTTCATGCGAGTTATAAACCCTTGAAAGTAGCAGGTTTATAATGGAAATGCTGACACAACTTTAACTATAGCATTGCAAATGGTGATGCTATAATTAAGCTTCGATCTTCTTTGGAGAAAAGGAAGAGGAAGGTTATTGTTCAATGAACTGCTCTGTCATTTGCTGCAGTGATTCTTAATTGTGTCTCATTACTGCAAGATGATCATTACTCTACTTGTCTATCTGATTTAGAGACCACTAAAAGTGTCTTGTAACAAGCAGCCGTCTCCTATGCAACAGTCCTTTGGCTCTCACCCTCATTACTCAGAATCTGTCCAATTATTTGTCATTAAAGTAATAAAAAGGACTGCAGCAGAAAATGTGGGAGGTAATTGTTGGAGGCCTGCCGAGGAAAAAATGAAAACTGTTTTCAAGGCACTGGGAAAGTGACATCGTTAATTAAGTGTTAGAGAATATGCAAATCAGTCACAATCTCAAGAGACTGTAATAAAATAGAGAAAACATTATCATTTGAGGTAAAAAAAGGCAGAGTTACCCAATCAGTGGTAGGTTTAGTCACTTTCTTAGAATGGCAATAGCAAAAGGGTGCAAGCTCCAAATAAAATGAGCAGATGGGTGTATTTCAGGTAGGGAAGAAGGCAGTGGTAGTATGGGATCCCAAATTAGGATTTTCCATGAATGCTGTTTGTTCAGTAACTGGATATACACACTCCATTTCCTTCACAAAATGGCAGAAACAAAATTGAACAAGTGCATGTTCATTGTTTGTTTATATTATGGAGTTTGTTGTAATTTACAATCCACCTTCATGGGTTCATTTATTTAAGCAGAAAGAGAGAGAAAGGGAAAGAAGGAGAGGGGGAGAGAGAAACAGTCAGAAAGGAAGAGGAATACAAAGAGCCCTGTGCAACTAATTAAAAAGAAAAACATTGCAGGAGTCTTTTCAGCTAATTATTTACATAAAAAATGGATACGACGGTTCTGAATCACGTATTCCTAAAGGGAAAGATTACTGTAAGCAACTGTAATTTGGGTGGATCGTGAGCACACACAAAGATGTTGCCCATCACTTCAAAACAATCAAGCCCAAAAGAATCAATCTTCCTTTGTGCAGAGTTTAGATAGGAAAAGAATATCCAAATTTTGGAGGAAAACAGTTGAAATATGAATTAATTGATCTAACTGAACCTAGCTGGACTATAAAAGCTGCTTTCCAGAGCAGAAGTCCGTGCACAGGGAGAAGGGATCTATACTCAGAAAGCCTCTGCGTGGCATCCTGTTGGGGATCTTGTCTGGGCTGGGAAGGGGAGACAGAGCCATCTTTCAAAGCATCACAGATTCATACAATACATCTTGTGTAAGGACTATCAAGGAGCTATTTGGCCTATGGCCACCCCATATTCAAGCGTTTGCTGAGGTTTCTCAGGTCAGCTGAGAACAACCTCAAGAATAAAGCTTCCCTGTCCCTTACATATATCTCTGCTTTCCTGCCTGCTGATACAAGTCCTTTTAACAGACAGTTTTGAGTCTAATGGGAAAGAACCACTCCTTTGGAAAGATATATTTATGGAAGCAAGCTGGTAGACAAATTGTGGCTTTGGGCCAGCCTTGGCAAGGTAAATACTGGCAAGCAAAGTGTTGGACCTTGTGTTTTAGAAAAAGAGAAAGGCATATTTAGGTTTACATAGACCAGATGTCTTCCTTTTTTACCCACTCAGGTCTGACACAGGATGATCAGGCAGAAAACACAGGATAACCTGACATTCCAGTAATAGTGGAGTCAATGAAAACTTGACCACTGCATAGAGAACTAGGCTGTAGCAAAGTTTAGTCATCTTTAGCTGGTAAGCAACCAAGGCAAATTATGCTAAGCAGATAAATCTATTTATTTTTAAATAATCAGAATCCATTTCAGGGTTTTTGATGAAAAATAATTTGAAGAGGTAATCATATTTCTTAGTGTGATGTATCAAGCCATACTTCCTGTGTTTGAGACATTCCAAGTAATGACACGTGATGTCTGTGCCATTAAGTGAAACTGTTTACATGATGAGCATGTCCTCAGGAAAGAAGAAAATTGGCTGAGCAGCTGATCAGCCACTAACCTTTCATGTTATAGGCACTTCTTTCTGAAATGAGTTTTAAGATGATTAAATGAACGTAGTGCTCTCTCAAGAAAATAAGCCTGGTGATCTCAGTGCAACTTTATATGGTCACAAAATCTGTTTCCCATTGATTGCCTGTGCTGAGGAAAAGATAAAGATTGGCAAGGAAGAAAATATAATATCTGACTCTTTAGGGTTTATACAAAATACACTATGTCTAGGGACATTTATCTGTTCTATATTTGGCTACTATTCATTTATTTAGGAACTGAGAAACATTTTACAACATTAGCAGCAGAATACAAAAATGAAGAAAAGTAGAAAGTAAGTTTTAGTGAATTCACAAAGGAGCAGATTGGAAATATGAAATAGTCGTAACTACACCTTTGACCTCAGCATTCTGCACCTAAGCATTTAAAACATATATTATAGGTATTGTGAAAATATACAGCACTAATTATTTGAGGGTTGGGAATTTAAGGAAAAACAGTCTAAAGTAGATATTAACTCTAAGCTTTGAAGCTGTCTTCCTGGAAAGCAAAATAAAATGTATAAACTCTGTATTTAATTTTACATTGCTATTGTGGGCAGCTGTCTAGATAATTACAACTGAAATGCTTTGTCCTAGGACAGAGAGGAAATCTCCATCCTACAATCAGGTAGGATGGGGACTGCAAAATGCACAGAAGAATTCCTCTAGGATACAAAGCTAATTCCAGAATAGAGCAACAAGTTGAAATCAGGATGTTCTCCCTAGTAGCACAGGAAAAGAACAGATTATTTTTTTTTTTTTTGCTTATATTGCTGAGGTGTCTAGAACATGTTTTGTCAGTCTTTTCACAAATTGCAAAACTATCCTGAATGTATTTGGTTAGAATGGAAGTTCATACAGCTGGTGTAACCTTACATGCCCAGTAAACTCATTTTTAAATGGTAGACAATGAACAAAACCCCACGGCACACAGTCAGTATTTTCAGAGGCTCACATCTCAGTCAAATCAAAACCATTTTTTTGAGTGACAGCATTCACTGTATTTCAGTTTATCCCTTTTACATCCCACACACCACTTTTGAAGTCTCCAATATTTTAGAGATGTTGAAGTAAAGACTGCAAACATAATTCAGAAACAGAGGAAGTATTTTACCTGTCTGTTCCTGTGCTAACACATACTGAAATATTTTTCTGTCCTTCTACTTTCTTTTTAAAGACTCACCAGGAGAGCTACACTGAAATACAGACAAGTTCATGAACACAACAAAATAGGAAAAGTTCTAAAAATAAGAATAAAAGAACTCTTAATCTATTTTAATTACAAAACATGAAAATATAAGCATGTCTGTCATGTTTGTAATTACTTGTAAGGAATAAGCACTTTTTTTTTATAGCCAGTCTTGTCTTCTTTCTAGAAGTTGCATTGCGCATTTTCTCCATTTTCCCAGTTTTCAAACC
>NW_009199887.1:3792-39152 GCF_000690835.1 Fulmarus glacialis | reverse complement strand
CAGCGTAAGCGGGGGCGGCCGCGGTGCTGGGCGAGGGTCGTCCGAGGGGGCAAAGCGGCGCGGGTTGCTTGTAGAGCCCTTGGGGAGCCGGGCACCGACACCTGTGAGGTACCGGAATCTGGTGTGTTTTGCCTGTCAGGATTGGCTGGCGAGGGGAGGAAAAAAAAAAAAATCTTCCTTCTTTTATTGCCATAGTTGATTGAAACTTTCGAATGACAAAAGCATCCAGGAGTGCTAAAGGTTTTGGGAGGGGGGGAAACTTTTTAATTTTTTTGGAGGGAGAGAATAAAACACTTATTTCTGTAAGGAATCTTAATTATGTTTAGTTGACAGGTGCAAGAACTGTTTGGATAGATGGTTTTCCTTTGGGATATCTGACCTTTTAGAAAGGAGTAATTATTTTGAAGGAGAGATTTGCATTCACTGTGGGGCTTTGCAAAACAGTGGTGTGGTGGCTGGGAGGAGGGGAGGGAGGGCTGTTTGTTTGCATGTGTATTAGGGGTGCGTGGAACTTGTACTATTTTGAGATCACTGTGGTAATGAATAATCTGAGGCAAAAAGATGCATTGACACTAGGAATTAGCAGAATTAGCATCATTATTATGTGATTTTTTTTTTTTCTTGTTGGCAATTTTAAATTGAAGTTTTTAGTAGAAGTGACTGACAGTTTTGTGTTGGCCCTGTAATGGTGGTGATCGCTAAATTGATGGTTTTTTTTTCTCTGCCCTGATCGCTTAGTCTCTGAGCTGTTGTGATCAGAGCTTTCAAAGGCGGTGCAAATGACTGCTGAAGTCCTAGGGCTGGGCTCTCAGCTTTGAGTGGGTGAAAGTGCTGCAACAGTACATCAGAAATCCTATGCTCCTTGGATTTTACCTTCCGGTGATCAAGATGGGAGAGGTTCCCAATTTGATAAACCCTCCTACATTCAGGAGATAATCAAACTTGCCCACTATTACCAGCTTCCCCAAACCTTTCATTTCCCCCCTTTCTGTTCCCTAATTGGAACTACCTCACCCTGCAGGCTGTGCTCATGGCATGCACTGGGCTTCTGCTCCTCTGGCCAGCACAAAACTCCGGTGTTTGCATTGCGTTTCTTCCAAAGCCTGGTTCCATGCCTTTGCCCAGTTTGCTTTAGTCATTGAAATTCTGGCGGAGCCCACTTGATTTTTGTTTGTAACATGAAACAATTTCTCTCAGCAGAGCCCCAAGGCACAAGGATGGCCAGCCCTAAAGCCACAGGGCTCTCCTGGGAAATCACTTGGCTTGCTATAGCTATCTATGCTCACCTACAGGTAGGTAATGAACTTGTTGCTATTGTTATGCTTGGTCCTTTATGAGATGATCTTGCTGCACACTTTAAATTACTGTTAAACAGAAAACTGCTGAAGGAGCTGCATTGTAAATAAAAGGCTCCCTAGGAGAAGGTTTTCCTTTCACTGAACTGAATTTCAAAGATATCCATGTGGGAAATTAATATTCTCTCTTCCTAGTAATATTGTACCTGACTCTACTATATGGGGACCAAAGGGAGATCTGGCCAGATGTGTAATGCTATGGGTCTTTCTAGGCAGCACAGCTGCTCTTTGCCCCCAGGAGGTTTAGCACCTGATAAATGTAAAGATACTGTAAGTGACAAGGGTTATATAAATACTTGGGTAGAAACATCTAAAGCACTTGGAAGTCAGTGTTGGGGGGGAAGGTGGTCCAAAAAGGTCTTTGCTTCAAGTGTTCAATGAATACAGGAACCGTGGAGGAAAACCATAGCTGCCAACTGATCTATTGCCTGACACATGAGCCTAATCAGTTCCAAGAAGTGAGTACTTCAAGAAATATGGTGTGCTGGCATGCAGCAGAGATGTTGTTATAGTATGTCATTCTCTATACTGATAGTTCCCACAGCACAGAACATTTCAAGGCTTCTTCAGCCTTAAATACACCCAAATCCAGAAATCCTTAGAAAAGGACAGCTAAATAAACTGAAGAATATTTTTTGAAATAAATAGCATCATTTTTTGAAGTATTGTAGTAGTTTTTGACAAAAAAGTAAAATCTTGGTTTTAAATAAAATCAGTGATACTGTTTACAGTAATACCGTTGCGTACTGTTTGTACTATTGCAATTCCGAGAAATGGTGGTTTCAAGCTGGAGCCTGGTGTGCTGGGCATTATATAAACATCCATCCTAAAGAATTTTGAATTGCAGCATAATACAGCAGGCAAAAGTAAACTCAAAAGGAATATGAGAAACTGAGGACACTGTACTAGACAGCTATGTAAGCTATGATCCATCTAGGGTGGACTTTGAAGTTTAAGATGGTGGGAATGAGGCTCCAACCCATCCTCAGTAGCACTGCTGAGTGCGCTGTGTGTTGTGAGTCATTTGGCAGCTACTTGTTGATGAACACCTCCTGTATCTGTATTATGGTTGCAGCTAGTCACAAAAGTACACTGGTTACTTGAGTAAAGCACTTGCCATTAAAGTAAAAATTATTAGATTTGTATTAATTGTGCAGTAAAACACAGTGTATTCGGTGCATGTCCAAGCAGATAGAGCAACAGTGGGAACTGCTGCTTTTTGCTTGCATATTTCTTATGCAAGAAAAAAAATGTTACTGATTTGCTGTGCCTGTTCAGCTTGTATTTTTGTGTGCAAGCAGTTGAGTGATGCTGTAATAACTAGCCATATAAAACATTCAGAAAGTAGTATGTAAAGTTCACTTAATGGTTTTGTTCAAGATCAGAATAGAAGTTCAGAGAAGGGAAATGTCAACTTCGTGTTTGGGCCTTTTGGTTATTAAGAGACGATTTTTTTTTTCTTTTACAATATTCTTCTTGTATTTTTTTCTTTCATATTTTTCTTATTGTAGAACTGGAACCAGTAGTGGCATAGTTTCTTCTTCTCCACGAATGGTTTGGCATAGCTTCACTTGTCTCTTTATAATAAAAACAACCCAAACACATTGTAGTAATCAATAGGCTATTGTGAGTAGCTTTATGAACGTTTCAATCCAGGTCAAACTTTTTGGTCTTGATTGTCCTTTAAAATATTCTAATCTATTTGGCATATTTGAGTCATTAGCACTTAACCCCAATCTTGTAGGAGGCCCTTCTGCTCCTAAGTTTTAGGTGTTTTATCACAATTTTAAGCACATTAAAGACATTTTATATTATTTAACATAATATTTTTGGTATCCAATAACCATTAATTCTTTAATTGGTTGCTTGGGGCCATACTATATGGACCACACACAGTCATGCTACCCTAATATTGTACCATAGCTTCCACTTGTGTTGTTTTTGGCTATTAAAGTGCTTATGTCTGGAGCTAATCAATTAGAAACAATTGGATGCTGGGCAAGGTCACAAGTCTATGTCATGTCACTTATGTGGAATTGATTAATTTCATCCTGCTTGAGGCAGGTACAGAATAAAATAATGACCATTTTAAAAGAATGTGGTGGAAATGTGGTATGAATGTAATGCAAAGCAAACTTTAACATGAGAAGTTGTGAAAAAGAGGTAGCTGTTACTGAGAAGAAATGAAAGCTAATTTTGGTTATAGGAGTGCTTTCTGATTCTTCATAGCATGGTAACAAGCACAGCACGGTGTTTAGCTAGGCTCCAAATTGAACTCTGCCCTTACAGATATGCAGTGTCTCAAGTTTGACAAAATCATTTTGTCAAGGGCAGATTAGTCCTTATTCTACTAGGTAAGTTAGCTTTCATAGGTTAACCCAGTGAGTAGTTTACCACTGAACATTGCTGAGCTGCCTGTTCATTAAATCTGCACTGTGACTAAGAGCAGTGGCATAAATGACTCGGGAGGAGATCACTTACGGGTTAGCCTTGGCTGTGTTCTTCTGCAGACATAGAGCCTACTTTTTCTGATATATGCCAATATAAATGAAATGAATGGAACTGCATTAGTCTAAAGCCAATGGTAACCCAAGCAAATGATGTCTCTATGTTTTTCTTAAAGACAAACAAAAAACCCCCCACCATCAAATGGTAGCAGCAACATGGAATAATTTGCTGTTTCTAAAGATTTAAATCATCAGTCTATCCAAAGAAGTTACTGTATTCCACAGACTGTATGTATTTGTGAACATTAACTATATCCTTGGTCTTGAATGTAACTATTCATGTGTATTTATTGCTAAATATGGTGTAAAAGGCTCCTCATTTTTCTCACATGGTAGCAGGTGAGCTATCAATGCTACAGATTTTAGGAGATGGATAAACTAATAAACAAAAGAGAAGTATCCAAGTCCAATTTTGTTGTTTTTAAGTGATCTCTTGAGTACATGTGGCTCCATATTGGTAATTGAAAAGACAGGATGCTCAGCCTGGTAACCAACTCTTTCTTAACCTTGTGATATTTTATTACACCGTTCAGCTAGATGCTGTTATATTTGTTATGAAATGTGTGTAAGATTGTATATCTGTATATTCTTACTAATGGATTAATGGCAGCAAGAAAGGATGGCTAGCAGATTCATATAGACAAATACATATCATCAAGAATTTTACACATGGATTTATTTTAGATTTATTCTCTGGTATGTTGTTTTCAAATCAGGAATATGCTGATATTTTCTTAGGTTCCTACAGTCCAAATTAAACCCTCTACAAGTCAGTCTGTTTCACCTCCAAAGACCATGGGCTTGCTAATGTCTGAGGAGGGAATAACAGCAAAGACATCACGTCTGGATATTTAAGAAGTATTAGCTCTGGGTTCCTATGGAAGGGAAAGTTTCATAGGTCACATATTCATTGAATAGACTGTTGGTTGCTCCCATGATTTATGTTTCTGCAATCCCTGTCTGTATTATGTTTTTTTCTAACTATCTGTGATATTTTGGATATAAAGAATATACATACTGAAAACATTATCTTATTCAAAATGATTCTGCCATAACCAATCTGCCAAAAACTACCAACACAGTAAATGTCTTTAAGGTTGAGTTTTGCAAGGCCAAAAATCTGATGTCCATTATATGACATAGTGGACTTGGAGACCATCTTTGTGGAAAACCTTTGGAATATTGTTTTACAGTTACTGAATGTATTGCACACCGATGTTGAGAAAATAGATCATGATCTACATGCCATACAATAGTAAGGATTCTTAAATCTCCAGTAACTTTAATAAAAAATATCAGGATGAGATTTGCAAGTCCAGAGTTAGATCTGAAGCAGTTTCCCTTTTTTGTAGGCAGGTTGCAATTCTGCACCCATCTGGAGTTTTGCCATCAGCCTCAATAGGCCTGTGGTTTTATTCTTAGTTTGAAGATTGAAATGCCTCTACTATAGACAAATAACACTTTTGAGACTCTGTAGAAGTGTTCTGACTTAAAACATTTATTGTTATTGACAAGGTTGTAACTCAGCGACAGCATTACCAGAAAACTTATGTAAGTTTCTGAACTTGCTTTGAATTTATGACTAACAATGATTGCTCAGCCAGTGCTCATAGGATCTGAACTGCTGTTACCCCCAATTTACAATCCAAATGAATTGAATTGCCAGAAGAATTGTGATGAATCTGTCTTGTGACTTGAGACACCAACTATGTATGAAAACTTACTTTTTAAAAAGTACTCATAAAAAACTTAGGTCAACTGTGGGAGATGACCAAGAGTAAAGATGATATCAGTGAAAGTATCCTTTTACTATCTCATTTACTTGTTTTCATTTTCTCAGTAAATATTTTTATCATAGTGATTATGAATGATGCTTGCAGTGATACAACTCAGGAAATCAAGCTTTGATTATTCAGCTAAATCATGGTCCAAACCCATTCATTCCAATGCAGCAAGGGTGGTTTAATCTCAGTATCCAGCTAGATTTTGAATTCTGTATTTACATCTTCAGACATAAATATCAGTGCTCACTGTGATGATAATTTCTGATGAGGTTACACTAAAAATTGGGCAGAGATTCTCAAATCAGTTGTATGTAGAGCTGCAAATTGCTGGTTCCAAAGCTAAATATCCAAGAGTCGAACACTTTCAGAGAAGCCTCAAGTGTAGGAATAATCTCTCACAACAGCCAGTGGCTTCTATTTCTCTTGAAAAAGTAGTGAAGAAATGAAGGAATAGCTCTAGGATGATCTTTGATTTTAGCAGATACTTGAATGCTTAGCCATTGATAATTACTCATTCAGGTCTGCTTGGTGCAGCTTGGATCCTTCATATTCCTTACCAAATTGGGGCATAAACGGCGCTGAGGTGGCAGTTTTGCACAGTGCACATTCCTGCCTTTGCATCACAGCAAATGTACATGGTTGATTGTACTCATATTAAAGCCCTTTTACTGTTCATTTGGAAATCTTGATTTGGCCATCCAAAATAATGAGTTTTGCTTCAAAAGAACATATATTTAAAAATCCGAGTCCTTTTTATTTGCTTTTGCGTCTAGAACCTGTAGGGTTCACATATTTATGTCTTTATCTGCAATTTTTGGGCTTGAAGCTTTTCTTAAAATAGTTCTGCATGCTCACCTGAATCCAGGAGCTAGGGTTTAAGTAAACACCAAATATAATGTGGCTTGCAATAAAGTAGTAAAATATATTAATTTCAGTGATAGTGGGAGCAGATTTATAATTGTGCCTCTATACTTGTTTGTATTGTAAGGCTATGCAAGAAAACTTTGGGCATGAGTTATATCATACTGTGCAAATGTTGTACTTTACTGTTAAGTCGGTGTGTTGTTAAGATTTTATATAGATGATAATCCTGATGATAAAGTCTTGTGGCTGCGTACAGTCCAACACAGTCTTATTGAACAATTCCAGAGTAATTCTTATTATGCAAAATCTCTGTAAAACAGAGACAGTTTGTGTGTGATGAAAGAGTGGGTTTGTTTTTGAAGTACAGTTTGCTAGTGAGCACAACATTCCAGAAGGGACATTGGATATAGCCATGGCAACTCTGGAGAGGCAACTAAGACCCACCTAGGAACTGTATAGCACTGCAGTTCTGATATGCCCTCTGCACTCACTTCATTGTCACTGATAGATAAATAATTCCTTTAGGTTTTGAAAGCATGCATATAACTTACTTCCCATAAGAGGAGAACTTTTCTTGATATTAGCTGAAGTCTGTAGACTGTCAAGTGCTCTTAAATTCAAAGGTCACCTTTTCAAAATGGCCTCACTCCAACTTCTAGGAGAAAGTACAGTTCTATGAACTTACTTTTTGATGACTGTCAGCTATGCAAGGGTGCTAAACTTAATGCAGATATAGCAGCACTTTCAGAAGGGTCTGTGTGATGTGGAGCCTTTGTTTTGATGATTTTCAGTAAGACATGAGACAACACAAATATTGTTAAGTAATAAACTGTATTGGTAGGTGCTTAGCTGGATTTTTCAAAGCAAGTAACAAGCTAAATTTCAATTAATTCAATGGGAACCAGGCATTAGGTGCCTTAGGCACTTCCAAAAGTCTGGCTAAGCATTTGTCATCATATTTAGTTGATTAAACCAAAATTTTCACCCTTAAAACTCTTTTGAAAGAATAAATTTCTGGTGTGTAAATTCTAGTACCTGGGTGTGTAGATATTTGATAATACTTGAGAAGTGCAAGTACAAGTATCATGTGTTTATAAAGGGAGGGCAGTTTTTGAAAACTTGGCCTAATATATCCCTTCCAGACAGCATATTACATAAATTGTTTAGGAACAATGTTATTTCTGTTTCTAATTTTATATTTGTTAGATTTAACATCATTATGGAGAGAAAATGAAAACAGTATTCTCTGTTTTGAGAAATGTGGTTTCCAAGAATTGTCAGTTTGTCATGCTTCTGGATGCACTAGAAACACAGTGAATACAAGTCAGCTCGACTAAATTGTGAAACAATATTAAAAATACATTTACGATTGCAATTACTAGATTGTTGTTGTATGCTAACTGTTGTCATTTGTGTCACGGTGGGAGGTCCCAACTGGTTAATGATGTTGTTTTGTAGCATTAAATAAGTGGAGCATTTGTTTATATGTGGAAACATGCATTTCTGTATTTATGTAATGTTTTTTCTGTCATCAGGTGCTTTGCCAAAAATTGAAGCTGCTTAAAATTTATAGGATACAGTCTCTTGTCAGTGCATGCAAGCAGAACAGGGTATCTTTTATAGTATGTATACGTGAAAGGACCTATACAGGCTCACTCTAGAGTGAATGCAGACATAAAGAAGAGAGTTTTAGCTGCCTGATCTATTGCCTTTTAGTATGATAGAAGTAAGATGACATGGGCACACATGCACTGCCACAGAATGCGAAGAGTAAGAGATTGAGTCCTCTCAAGCTCTGTTTGGCAATAAATGTTTCCTGGCCTGCACCTTGCAGAAGCTCTGAGAAGGCTGCAGAAACTGGCTTTATTCCCAGCTGGCTGATTCAGCAAGAAATTAACTAGCTCCAAAAAAATCCCCCCCTTTTGTTGCAATTTCCCTGCTTGTATATGTCGCTGCTCCAGGTCATCTACTGGCATGAAGAAATGTGGAAGGACAATGCAAGTACTGGTTCCGATACATTCAGATTCACCTCTTCTAATGAGAGTGTTCCTTGCTTTCCCAGCTACTGCAGCCTCTTGTTGGTGTAGCAGTAGTGTGGAAGCAGAAGGCTAAACAAGCTCAGTGCTCTCTGTGGATGTATAACAAATGAAATATGCTAAAATATGATTTGGCTTCCTCCCTTGAGAGTCTCCTTTTATTAGAGGTTTTCAAGGTCTCATTACTCATTTGGTGTTTTGTTTTCTTGAGTCTCCAAATAGTTTTAAACTGTTCCCTGATTGACTAACATGGATGTTGGCTGAAAAAATCAATAGCATAGTAGTGTCTTGAGTATTGCCTGCTTGGTAGATGATGTTCTAGTTGGAAACTGCCAGGTACATCCAACACATTACTGATTCTTTCAGCTGATCTCATCAACACTTTTGTTAGAAAGCAGGAGAGAGAGTATATCTATCACTGGAGAGATATGTTGTGTATGCTGTATGCTATGTAGGGATTTTACTAATGCCACTAACTGGTAAGACTGCTTGAACAGGCTCTGTTTTTGTGGCCTGATTTTATAACTTTATTTATATGAATATAAGGTGCTTTATGTGACTAACAATTACACTTTTCCTCTAGACTGGTGATTCTCAGGTAAGTCTTCTTATGAAACAGCCAGCTCAGAGCTTGGCAGCAGTTAACAGTGCAAATTGAAATTTGCATAGGAAATGCTATGAAGGGAAGGTGTAAAACAAAGCAAAGAGTATCATCCTTTCACTGTATGAATTCCTGGATTGCCCACACTTGAGTATTGTATACAGTTCCGATCCCTTTATGAATGGGGTGGAAAGGCTAGACAGGAATCAGCTGGTAAGTTGTTTCTTCCAACATAAGAACTGAGTGCCATTAAATAAAACTACCAGGAGACAGATTCAAAACAATGAAAGGTGGTTATCCTCCATGTAATGATCTTTAGCACTTCTTGCCATACGTTTTTTTTTTGCGTAGAAGTTACATGGATTTCAGGGGAGACAGGACGAGTACTGGGAAGATCCACTAAGTGCAAACCACAGCGGGCTGAGTCCAGGAAAGTATTCCAGGGAAGTGTTGTACATACTTGCTCTGGGTGTGCTCTTTGGGTGTCCAGTTTTGGCTACTGTCAGAAGCTGATGGACTAGATGGGTCCTTGGTCTGAACCAGTTCAGCTGTATGTCATTTTGATGTTTCTTGAGGCTACATTTGAGGATCGTGGAACTAGAAGTTAGAACCAATCCTAGACCTACTGTCACTAATGACTCATCATTTAAAAACTCACAAAGAAATATATTCTCCAAACTCCAGGTGTATCTGGAGGTATGTCCTGGACGCTTAAGAGCTTGCTCAAAACCTGCGTAGGTGCCTACATTGTGAGCTTCTTTGTGTCTGCCTGGAATATTTTTTATTTTTACATTGTTATTAAATTTTTTCTTTACAAACATTTTTATTATGTTTCTGGTGCATTTGCAAATTTTAAAGTTTTGGAATGATTTTTAAAGTATGCAAATGAATTTGGGTCATCTTGCTTAATTGCTGGAGTAATTTCTTGTTTTTAAACAAATACTAGTATTTCCTTGAGCAAGATAAATAGAGAAATGGCTTCTGATATTTTACTAAATAAGGCTTGGCTTAAATTCCACTTCCATTTTGTGGTCAGTCCTTCTGTAAGACACAAATATTCCAGACATTTTCCCTGCATGAGTGAGCGCTTGCCTTCACCCCAGTGTGAAACTGTGCACCCAAATGCTTTTCCCACTTCCTCTTCCTACCTCTTTCCGTTAAATTTAAAACACAATAGGTTGGTTAAAACTATAAGAAAACCTCCAGAATGCCATCTTAACGTATGGGTTTTTACCATGCAGCTGTTTATCTTCTGCTAAGAGGAAACTATAAATGTATTTTTAATGCCAGGAGCTGGGCTTAAAATGCCATTACTTATCCGGTGGGAATAGATTTGAAAATTAGTAAGCAATTAGATCAGTAGGCAAATACATTTTACTTAATGTTGCAAGTCTCATGGGCCTTTCAAATATCCTGTTAGCATCACCCGTTCTTAACTTGCAACCTTTTAAATATTTACCTAGTCTTAAACAGCAGTGTTAGTTTGAAAGGGAAAATTTTCTGTATATTTTTAATTTTTATATATGGGCTGAATTTTAATTTTTTAAAAAAAACTTGCACAGTTTCTCCAAAGGCAACAGAGATGTACTGGGAACACTAAGCTTTTCTTGGAGAAAAGTTCTTCCTGTAGATAACCATCTTGAGAAGGGCCTTAGCTGGGATAACAGAACATGTGGGTCTTGGTCTGATCTTTTGAACTTGCTTGAATTATGTCCTTAGCAAACACCAATGATGTATTTGTTTATAATTGCTTATTTTTCTTGCTGAATTTAGACCTCTGTGAGCCATCTGTCATATGTCACATAGAAGCCACTATTTAGAAATGAGGAAAATGTAGGAATTGCAGACTTTCTTTTTTATTATTTCAAATGTTAAGGCCAGTCTTTGAGAACACTGAAGAAAAGACCTTGTCCTCTTCAACCGTAGTATAGGAGTGTCCCATTATTCCTTGTCTGCCAAAAGTTCACATTGAATCAGTGGTAGTATGAGGACTCTCAGCCTAGGCACTATAAAACCTCAGTCCTGAAAAAGATCCAGGCAGGGGAGCCCCGTGGACTTCATTAGGTTGCCACAAGTAAGACCTTATTTTGTAAAATTCAGGCTTTCTACTTCAACAGTACAACATTCTGCACTTGAGTAACAGTGCCAGTGAAGTCTGCAAGCACTTTGCCTGAGACATCAGTGGGAGTTTTTCTTGAATAAGACCTGCCCATAAGAAGCAAACTGAGGCTGAATTTCATTAGTGCTAACTAGTTGGTTATCATATTTCCGGTTGTGTGGCGTGAATCATTTAATCTCTTCTTCATGTAACTGCTAAGGACAGATGGCATTTAAAGCTGTGTCTGCAGCTGTTAGTTTTCTTGAAAATTGGCTGTATTTATCCCTCTGGAAAAAAAAAGCAGAGATAATAAAAAAGATAATTTGCCTGTTGCTTATAAACCTTGCAAAATTTGAAGTGATTTCCATTTTTTACATGTCACTTTTTTATTGTGTGTCACTGAAGACCATTTTATCAGGTGTTCCAGACCATCCCTGTTGGCAGGAATTTCTCTGAACTACTGCAGAGGGAAACATCAAAACCAGTCCTCAGAGCATGTATGCTATTTTTTCAGAAGAACTGAAGCAGAACATGGAAATTCACTTTTTAGAAATCAACGTGACTTTTTGCCAGATTTACTATATTCAGAAGATTCCTTTAAACCTTTTAAGGGGTTGCACTCTCCACTGCATGGTGCAGTCCTGTTAATGAAAATAGAGGGAAACACAGCCACACATAAATAAGGAAGATATAGAGAGCTGATTTCTACATGTAGCATTTTGTCTGTGCATATGAAAATTGACATCATGGTGTTGGAATGTTGACCGTGTTTTGCATTTTGCTAGCTGCTCTTACTGGAAAGCATGTGTTTCACAGGGAGTTTTCAATTTTTATAAGTCTTTGCCTCCATAATAGCCCAGCCTTATTTTGAATGTAGGCTTCAGCTATGAATAAAATTTAACTCATGAAGTAAGAGATTCCTCTGGCACAAAATGTGAATGAATTATGCAAACATTAACCAGTAATGTGCATGTCTGGATCAGAATAGTCAAAGCCAACATTTAGGTTCCACTGTTACTGCTCAACATTGTCTTACTCTGTTCAAGAATGCCTTACTCTGAGAGTAAGGATACTGAGTTCTGAGGAACTCCTCTACAGAAAAGCTTCATTAAGTGTGGGGAAAGCATAGTTGGCTGCACAAAACCAACCCTTTGTGGGAAATTTTCACTAATGTGCTTTCTTAGCTCCAGATGGGTCTGTGAAAGAAGGGAGCTGAGAAGTGAAGAAAATAGACTAGCAGCAATGAAAAAATGGCACTAGCCCTTCATCTTGAGAGTAATCATCCAGATAAAATTGGCAAAATTCAATTAGATTATCTTTCAGTAATGGGCTGGCCTCTCTCTTCAGCCTTCGTAATCCAACTCATTTTCCCAGAGTTTCAGGGTTATATACTCTGTAGAAAGTTGGCAACCCAAGTTTCCCATGTCATCAACTCTATCCAGTCTCCTGAGAGAAGAGTTTTCTGGTACAACATCCTTGCACCTGCTACTTCTTCCCTAGCTCTTCTCAAAATCAGATCACTCTGAGCCCCTTCATGAAATTATTCCATGCTACTTAAACAGTTTACTAATTTTTAATGTGATTCCCCAAGTGATATGAGGCAGGTCCAGTTCCATTAATCTGTCCTTGTGATGAAGGACCCAAATTCTTGGTGATATTTTCAGTGTCTAAGGTTGACGGGTTTGAAAGAGTTAGACATCTATATTATTCTGAGAAATTATATCTGCATCTTCAAGTTAAATCAAAGCTACCTAGTACCTGCCAAAATGTATATGCCTTTGTCTGCAGAGAAAAGCTAGCACATTTTTTTAAAAGGAGCATTTAACACCCCTAAAAAAATATAATTCCCCTTTTTAGATGGTGGTGTGCAATGTTGAAAGCCTCAATTCACTGCTAAAGTTTAGGCTTCATTCCTGTATGTGTGCTATATGGAAATAAGTGCATGTATAGTGTATGTAATTGAACTAACAAAGTCTCAAGCAAACAGATTGTCTTTAGCTGAGTTTTAGTCTGAATCAAGTGTTAGATAACTGCAAGTTCCTGATGGATTCTTCTCTCTGTATAAGTTACAGGGCTGCTGTATAAAACAATGACTTACCCTGGTGTTATTTTTTAGTTGAGAAAGACACTATCAGATCTTTTTGCACAGCTAAATGAAAACATGGGTCAAGAAAAATGAGGAATGATGTTTCATGTTGAAGGGTGATGCAGCTTGCTAGGCTGAATACCTGCTTGAACTGGGGCTTGCAGTGGCATGATTGGTCTCATAAAATGGGGGCCTGCTTGCCTGTTCTATCTTTTGTGTTGGAATTGGCTCTTTTAATAAAGTAGCTTAGAAGAAAATCCTGTTCAGAACTCTGTAATTAATGTCAGATAGGTCAGACATAATATATGGAACACTTGAATTGAAATAAAATTTACATTGGTGGGGACATGCTTGATTCTAATGGATCTTGCTTTCAGAAACTCCACTCTTTGTGGAGGCATTTGCGTCGATACTTGTTAAGTTTGTTCATCGATACTTATTAAGTTCTGTTCAGCTTTTAAAATGCTGGTGTAGCTCATCTACATCCATTCCTCTCTTCGGAGGGCTCCCTAGCAGCCTGTGCTGTTTATATGGGCTGTTAGCACCAGAGGATCTCTGCTGCAGTAGTTATTTTTCTCCCTCTGTGGATTTGCATGAGTATTGGTCCAGTACTCAGCTCTTCCGCAAGGTGCTGGAGTTGCAAAGGCCTCTCAGTGGGATCAGTCCACTCATGGCTGCTCCAGAGGGCACATAAGAGCTCACATTTTTCAGAGACATGTAAACTGACACACAAGGCTCTCACCTATCTGTTATTTTCCTATATCTTGTTAAGGTTTATGTTTTTTTTTAATTTACCAGTTTAAAAAAAACCCCATAATTATTCTTAATATTTCATCAGAACATTTCTGTGTGAACAGTTAACTTTACATCTCAAATGTTCAATTATTGTCACAATAGCTACCTATGACTTTTATTGGTTATTTCTAGAATCCTATTTCAACTATAGCAAGATTTATGCAAGCTTTATTGTTAGGGGTGAAATTTAAACTTTATTAGGATTAAGTGTTTAATAGTATAATTTGCTGCATATGTTGCAAATACAAGCTGCTATGAATAGATCCTCTGTAAAAAAAAAAAAATTTGATATGTTATGTATGGAGTTAAATCCAATATGTTGTTATCTTTAACTAAAGGAAATTATAAGAAGAGATTTACAGAGAAGGGTTTATTCTATTAACTTTAATTTCTTTAAAACATTTCTCAACTGAAGTTGAATTTGGTTTCTGTATTTTGACTTTGTTTAAAATGTGCTATACATAACTTCCTTTGTTCCTTGAATATTATTCTGAAAATAGTACAAATTGCCTGGTTTTCACATACATGAGAGGAGAAAAATGTGAGTAGTAGTAGGTGGAACATTTATTTAAGTGGGGTGCCCTGTTTTTCTATTTGTCCACTCAGAGTAGATTTGATGATTTAAGTGCAAGGTTTCCTGTTATATTACTGGAATTTTTAATGTAATTTTTATACCTTGTAAGGAACTGGGAGAAAGGCTTTCCGTTTCCTACATATCTTCAGCCCCCAGCCTCCCAGGAAGCAGTAGTCCAGAACACATTGATTTAGAATAGGTTTTTGCTTGATGCTGAAGGAGCAAAAACAGGAAGGCAGCGCAGGCCTGCGTTTTCCCAGTCTGCATGAGGCATTTGATTAATCTGTGAGATGTTGGTGATTGGTTTGGATTCTTATGGATTTTAGGCAATTTGGAATGATTCTGTGTTTGTAAATGTCAAGAATGAATAGTTTTGGCTTATTTTGAGATTCAGAGACCATATTAAATCTTCTTGGCATAGGCGTTTTTGACTCGGAGATTTTATTATTGTCCCATACTTCCTTTTAAAGTGTGTAGTTGCTTCTTTGAGGATTTTATTTAAGTAGGTAATCAGGCTTTTTTGAGAAATTGGTTGTATTTTTTATAGGACAATTTGCAGTCAGCCCCTTCCTCTGTTGTTAAAGCTGGAGTAACACAAAATGAGGGAAATTACTGCATGCATCATCTTAACTCTAACAAAGGAAAAACACATAGGGAAGGGACAAATCTCATTCAGTCATTTTTGGGTGGTTTTCTGCAAGAGGGCAACAAATTTCAGAGCTTGTATGGATGTGTAGGATTCCCTTCAGCCTTTCTATTAGGAACTATAAAAAGCTTGTATAAAGGCACAGAATAATTACAGCCTGAGTCAGGCCAGCAAGTTGGCTTTTTTCACTATAATCAGGATAAAAGAATATCTCTCTTGGCAAAAAGGACTAGGCTCTGAAATAGAGATGTTCTGGACTGATAATTCCAAGTCCAGCCAGGCTTGCGGAGAAATGCACAGGTTAAGATTTATATTTGGGTCTTTTTATTTAAAATGGATGCTGTTTAGGCTTCATATAGTAACATTTTACTCTGCATAGAGTGCAGAGGAACCCAGGCCTGTAAAAAGTGCAAATGAAAATAGGATTACTGCCACAGTGAACTTCAGAACAGCTTAGCTGTGGGAGTGAAACTGTCTTATTGTTTACAATTTGTGAAGCAGTGGAGAATGTGAAGACATGTACAATTATGCAGGATAAGAATAGATCAACTGAATCAGTAAAAGCACAGTATTTCACACCGCTGTTTGCAAATTCACTAGATTGTGTAGGTTCTAGCTTCAGTAGTTTGTAGTGTCATGGTTGTCTTTAGTCTTAGAAGTCATAGATATATAGGGCAAAAAGAATCCTCTGCAAAATAAAAGGGTGGATGAATTTATTTCCCTGCCTTTGCACAGTCCATTGTTCTTGGATTCTGTCTGTATTTTGAAAAGCCTTAGAATGCTAAAGACAAACATATGAGAATCTGGAACGATGCTAAAGCTTTAGATATTGAACTGTTAGGGTTGGCCTCCTAGCTCACATTAGCTTGTACTGGCAAACTAAGAGCTGACTGCGGATAAGAAAATTCAGGGGAGGTTATTGCCACAGATCCATCCAAAAGTGCTCAGGAATAGTTGAAAAATATTCTGTAGGAATAGTGCCCTTCTGTAAATCTTTAAAATTAAACTATGCTGTCAAGAATTTTGCTTAACCTATGTGCAAATGGTAGCGGTAAAAGAGAAGCGGCTAGATATGCAAGAAGAGGTGATTTTGCAATGTTGGTTAGAAATCAGGCATGTATTGGGAACTCCGCATTTCCCCTTGCTGTTTTTAAAAGTAGTGAGCAGAGTATCCCTTGTCCTATAAGAGGCATGGCAGCTTTTCAAAAGACAAGGTCAAGGACAAACCAAGATTGAGTACTCTTTTAGAATTCAGTATATAAAAGGTGCTTTTGAAAAGCTGTTCCTTAGTAGCTGTCCTACTTCTGAGAAAAATAGTGGTGCTTTCCACTTTGCTGAAGGCAGGGAAGGCCAAATGACTCACCTTCTAAAAGATGTCTATGTCACTTAGAGCTAATTGCTGATTTTTGCATGCAAGACAAATGCGTTAAGAGATTTAATTGTACCAGCAGCAACAATAAGAGTTAGTCGGTCCACAACCTTTCCTGTATGGGTCAAGGTAGGAGGGCTTTTCAGTAGCTTAACTACAGCTCCTACTCAGTGTTGTGTGTCTAATTTTTAGTTGCTGGTAGATTCAGTGAAATGCCAGTAACTAGGTACATGCTGAAAAGTTATCATCCCCTACAGTTAGATTCTTCAAACTGCTCAAAAAGAGAAGGAAACAAGACAATTTATCTTAGTAGCCATTTGCTATGCCATCATAAACTTCAGTGTGGTATTCTGAAGGAGTAAAATTATTCTGTAAAATTTCCTGTAGAAAGATAATCATTATTGGAAAGCAACTCATGTCTTATGACATGTCTCAATTCATCTGTCCTGGGAGCTATCCATTGTACGTACACATCTGCTTCTGTACACCCACGCAGGATGGGAAGACATTCTTCCACAGGAAGGTCTTCCGTTCCCTCAGTATGCAGGTGGTATGTATTGGCAAATCACATATTGTGGATATGGTAGCCAAGTTCCCAGAGTAATGCATACATAGTGAAGCAATTCACTCAACTTCAGCTGTTCGAATGAGAATACAAGATGAGTGACTAGGAATATAATCACATGGCCTATCTTTCAATGTTCCTTCTGTAATACCTGTTTTAATCACTTATACTTGCTACTGGTTGCATTTGAAATATAGACCATTAGAGGGTTAAAAATGGTATGTTAGTGAGATCAGTCACAGTGAAGACACTTGGTGCTTAAAATATTTAAAAAGAAAATGCAGAGCATTTAAGAGGGCATCATACTTTTTTAAATTCCGAAACTCTAGACAACGTCTTGCCATTGAATTACAGATGTTTTTAAGTGTTGTCCATTTTTCATCCTTTTTCTGTTGTCATGTTCATTGAATGTCTTTCTGTAATCACCTGGATCGTTTAAAAATTGCTTAATGAAATTTCTTTGCTGGTCATGAAAGATGGGTGATAAAGTTGTAGTGTTGAAACTATCCTGATTAGAGCAGGCATCCTGTTCTGAATTAGCAGTTTCTATTTTCATTTTATGTCTTACTTGCTCAGCTGTGTCTTTTAACATTTCAGCAATTCCGGTTCATTCAGAGGATTTATTTCATTCTTTCCAGCAGCAGATCCTGTGTTTATCTTTTCTCACCTCAGTAAGAGCCCTTTCCCCTTCACCATATCGGTCCTCCAGCATTACTATACACATAATGTAGAACAAAAAAAAAGAGTCATTAAACTAATGACGATTAGCCTTAACTGTTGTCAGTGAACAGATGCCTGCAGTGCCTGTCATGTGAGCTTTTAATTGCTCTGTTTTTTTACTGCTAAAGCATAGTTATCTAAATAGTGGCTTATTAGTAAGTGTACATGTGAAATACTGTCAGTTAATGCTAGTAGATGAATTGTGACCAGGAAGGGGACAATGTTCAGATTAATGGTAGGTCCTCTTTCATATTTAGTCTTTTCTGATTTGAAGACTTTGCTTTTTTGGGGGGTGCTTCTGCTTCTTTTGTTACATTATTTGCTTTTTGTTCACTTATTGACCTTTTTCTAGTCAGCCTTTGCTTTGTTAATGCTGGACAGTGTGTCTGGCTCAATACAACACACAGATAAAACCTTGCCCTGCTTGAGATGCTTTCACTGGCAAGGGACAAAGGCAAAGTACACTTGGAGAACAACCACCCTCTCTCCTCCCAAAAAATTAAGAGGAAATCAGAAAATGGATGGATCAAAGATATCAAGACTGGCATCACTGGACTGAGGGAATAGTTAAGCTGAGATTTAAATGAGGCTAAATTAAATATGTAACAGTATGGATACATGCTTGGAGAAGTGAGTTGCAGTGTTTGAACAGTGGGTCTGGGTCAGGGAAAGCATTTCAGCAGCAGAAGATCAGCTGGGAATGATCAAGATACTGGAAGTCAGTGGCAATAATGTCAAAGTGGTAGATGACAATAACAGATGCTAATAAAACAAAGATAATTTCTTAGGGAAAAATGGCTTAGCAGGAAGTAGCATGCTTTACCTGTGGTTGGTGTATCAGCATTCCTGACATCAGTAAAGCACAAAAAGCTTAAAAGCTCTAGAGTATTTGCAAAAATGCATTTGAGACTTAAAGACTTTGTGCTGCGAACAGTTTCTTTCAGGAATTTCTCTTTAAAATCATGCTGAAACAGGTGTGCACATGTGGAGGGTGCTTGGCTGAAAGGCATTCACCTCATGTGCCTTATTAATAGCCTTAAACCAACATTCCTACAGCAGAGCCATGACCATTTAACTGCTTCCTTATTGTGAAAATGTGCCTGACCGAGTCAATGTGCTAGGCTGCTCAGTCCATAAACCCTGCAAAGGGACTTATTGCAATGGAGAAAGAAGAGTAGACGAAGAACTGGGTTAATATCACTAAAATTATCAGAAGTGGTGGAAAACTAACAGTAGAAAAATCACATTTTCCTTACCATATGTTAGACACATTCATGTGCTGAGCTGTTGTAAATTATATGTTAGCCTGAGAGTGAACATCTGGCTGTGACATTCTCTACAGTCCAATTTCTTTCAGGTGAGAAAGGATTCATCAGCTAGAGGTAACAGGAAGGAGAACAATTTTGATTATTCAGGGTGGTCTGTCTTTGTAACTAGAATTTTGGGACACCCCCCACCCCTGGCCCCTCTTTGAAGATATGTTGACAAGATGGTAGCAGGCGCTCTCAGTGCTCCACTGAAAAAGGTGGATGAAGAACATGGTTAACCCAAGCTCTCCTATTCCATGGGACAACAGTACCAGGAGTGTGTTTATAAATATTTTGGTCATTCATGGATGCTGTTAGGCCATCACACACCACCTTTCCCATCTTGATTGAGGAAAAGGGAGAAAACTATTTCTGATAATAAAGGACAGTGTAATATAGCACAAAAAAACCCCTACAGGCCCATCCAAATGCCTAGATCAGAAGCTTAACAAGTTCAGAGCAAAAATGTACAGAATTTTAGCAATGAAGGTAATTAAATGTGGAAATAATGTATGTATTAGGTATATTCCCTTTTCCTTGATACACTCTAAACTGACTGAATCTTTTAGAAAATGTTTCCTATTTTAAAAAGAAATGATTAACTTGCTGCAGAAATTTTCTCACCCAGTTCTGTGGCCTGTGTTGTGCAGGTCATGTTAGTGCCTTTAGAACGTACAAGAGAAGTTCTGGCACCACGGAGGTCAGTTCTCCATTTACTTGGGCAATTTCGCTTTGTTAATCTGTACGTGCACAAGCCTTTACACAGCCTTATATATGTGTATTTGTTTTTTGTGGAAGTCACTGAAGTAGGTCAGCAAACACCATTGATCAATAAAGATTGTTCTTGCATCTTGTGTTATTTTAATTTTAGTTATTTTAGTATAGCTGAGTGACCTTTGTTTGTATGACCTAAATATATTCTTTTTTAGAAGGATATTTATGTATCCTACAGTAAACTGATTTGACTCATCTCTGAAGAGGAATCTTGCCACCTCATTCTTTATATTACTGGGTTATACCTGTTTATACGGTATTTACAGGACTCTTTGAGGGTCTCATTCATTGAGAAGTTTTGTGATGGTAGATGTTTGATTGTCAGAAACTTTCTATCTTCCTAATCTGTCAAGGTTGCTTAGTTGCATGCTCTTTGGTTCTCCTACTTGAGTTTTGGGCTATTTGATCTTAAAAATAGTTGCAGCAAAGATGTATTTTCTTATTGAGAAATTATTCCAGTTCTTGATGGCTGAGAGTTTGCCTGTTTCCAGGTCTATTTCTGTTATGAGAATTTGTAGTTGTTTACAGTAGCAGAGCAATTCCATGCATTTCATCTACCTGTTCAGTTCATGATAAACACCATGTTGTTGCTGATGACAACATTGCATAAACAGTATGCAATGAAGAAAAATTACTAGTGCTATGGCAGGCTTTTTTTGGGCTGAATACTTGCCAATTTTCCCCTGCCACCTGAATCAGAAGCAGATGTACTGAGACTGAGGGCAGGGGGAAAACTCCCTGTCATTAACAATGAAAGGCATGGCAATGCCCTGCAATATATGATAGAGGCATTGTTCAGCCTTCCCCACATTATAAAAGTCTCTGTTTGTAATTGCACGTGTGAACATCTTTAATGTCAAGATCTTCAGTATTTAGCTCTGAAGCATATAGTTTAGGATTCTTCCCCTCCCCACCCCCCCCAAGTGTCGTGGTTTTAATACCATTCCGTTGCCCCACACATTTCCCTTCTTTGTGTTTTCATTATGCAACAGGAATTCTCTTAAAAATCTGGATCTGCCACTAGTTCTAGCAGGTGTTTGCCTTCTGAGTGCCAGAGTTTTTTTCCTTACGCAGCTTATGGATGAGAATTTCACTGCCCTTAGGCACAATTTCAACTGAAGTATATGAAAAGCATGTTACTATGTCAGTTCAAATTATATCACTATTAAAGAAAAAACTCAAAAGGAAATTAAATACAAATAATCATACTAACATAACATAACATTAATAACATTAAGGTTATAATTTAAATGAAAAAGAATCAGGAAAATCTGAGTCAGGAGTCCCATGTCATTCTTAGCCAGACTCTCCTGAGAGCAGCCATTGTAAAATGAGGATAATGACAACTTTGAGTCATATGAGCTCTCTTGATGAATAATACTATAATACTATAATATGTAAGAACTAAGTGTATTTTCTAACTCTGTATAATATACTGTGTAGGAACTAAGTATTGTGTAAATTCTTGTATCCTACTTTCTCTCATCATTAGCCTTTTTATCTGATAGTGGCTAATATTTTTTTGCAGTATGCAAGAATGTGCTAGGTCCCATTTTGCTCACATATAAATATGTGAATTGCTAGCCACCCATATTGTCTTCCTTGGTGTGTTTAAACCTGCATATAGAAAGGTTGGTCATATTGAACTGAGGGTATTGTTCCTTAAATCCTGAATCCTGCAGTCACATCAGTGTGGGCATGTCACTGTGGCCAAATGAAAAAAAAAGGGGCATTTTGCAAGTGCTGTGCAGAATTGCTTACAAAATGGTGCCATGAAGTTTCATCTACCCAAAATTCTTGCTTTATGTTAGCTTTTAGGAGGCTTCCCGTTTAGATGCAACTCTTGGCTACCTGGGAGCATTCACACCTTTCTTGTACCCTTTCTTTAGCATTATTAGAGCAATTATCCAGTCTGGATACTGGGGAAGGGGATGAGAAGGAAGTAATTTATTAGAAAAGGCTGATGTTGCCCTTGCAAGCCTATTGGGTGCTATTTATCTCACTAGTGAAGGATTAGGCACCTGCAGCCCATAGCCTGCTACAGCCTCTCATCTCATGTGGCCTGCAAACATCAATTTTTTTGGTGGTGTTATTGATTAATCCTAAGGTCTATGTTAATGCATGGCTTGCCAAAGCTACTAAGGTGTCTTGCCCCTCCATGATAGAGGCTCCTACTGCTCAGTGAAGGAATCACACCATATCCTTTCTCATTTCATTTTGTTCTTTCTTCTATTCCTTAAGCAATGTGAATCTTCATTCAGTGCATGTGTTGTTTTGTTGGGATTTATAATTCAACTGCTTCTGACAGTGATCCTACATCAACATTAAACATCCTAAACCTACATTGAACTATGCGCCTTTCTTGCCTTTTGTAAATAAATCTGCTTTTCCTCAAAGGTTATGCTTCCAGTCTCCTCCAGTATGTTACTGGAGCTGCAATAGTGTCCATAGATAGACAAGCAAGATTGACTGTTTGTTTCCGGCAAATGAGTCCAGTTAGCAGTTTGTCAGTTTAGCAAAAAAAAATTCTTTCACCACATGGTGTTCATGATAAAGAACACTTTAACAAAAAAAAAAAAAAAAAAAAATTACAAATTATCCTGGTTTCTTTGCTAAGGATGCTGACAGTACTTTTGTAGCATATTTTTTCTATGGAAGTCGTAAGGACCCTTAGAAACCTTCAATAAATAAGAGAGAGAGTTCCATGAGAACATGTTCCAATAATGTTGAAAGGACTTGATTTATGACAAGAATATTGCCAATTATTAGGTTACTAAATGAAGACTAAAAAGAGGATTTTTTTTGGAATAGTGGAACATATGGTGAAAGAAGGGATAAAAAAAAAAAAATCTTTTTAAAGACTTAAGTCACCTATGTCTGTCTTGCTTGCAAGACTTTAAAAAGAGGTTTTAATGAAATAGTATTTTCTGTCTCATTTCCAGATTTTTAAACAAGATATTCTTTCCCTTTCACTGTTTTAGGCACAGAGGATTGTTCATCAAAAGGATTTTAGTAAAACTTCAATCTTTTAAAAAAAAAAAAAGTGAAAACATCCCCCAACCACTTCCCCTGCCCCCAAAGCACCAAGCCTCAGAGAACGTGCAGGTAGAATCTTCCTTCACCATTCAAAGCTGCTGTTAGAATTTCACGTTATCATAAGGCAGTGCTTTATTTAAGATAAATTGTTGAGCAAGACCTTTAGATGAAACACATAAGCAAGTAAAGAAACAGAAGAATGTGATGGAGCAGTTAAGCTGTGCATACAGGAGATATGAGTTCAAGGATGAATTCCTTTCCCTCCATACAGCGGGTACAGTCCCTCCTCACCATACTGCCAGCTCCTCTCAGCCTTTCAACACTGATGCCACTGGCATACTTAATGCAGCTTCTCAGCATCTGTAAGGAGACAGAAAGTAGACATCCCACTGTGCTGGGAATATAAGTAGTATCACCACCGTGGCAGGAAATCAGAGGACAGGGATTAAAATGACTGGATTTTTTTTGTTATCTAGTTTCTTCTCTTTCTACTGGTAAATCCATATCTTTGCAAGTCTTTTTTCTTGTTCTTAAGAATAGGCTTGTACACCTTGTATGTGAAACTCTACTCTCAGTTGTAATAGTAATACCCAGATTTTATAGTATATGTTTTATCCATATGCTATAAAATTGCTTTTACGCTGGCTCTAAATATTGTTGTGCCCATTCCCCCAAGGCTAAACTAAAGGGAAATAATTGGGCATTGCATATTTTGAAAGCAGAATCTGATCCACAGTCACTAACTTTCTGACAATAATTGGAAATGAACTGTTCTAGGGTCATCTCATCTGAGTGCTGTAATTTTCACCTTAGCTCTTATTTATGCAAAGCTAGAGAGCATTGAGTATCTAGTGTTATTCACTGTCCTAACAGTAAGTGTTACATTGCAAGAGATGTTGTCCTGCTGCAGATGGTTCTGTAAGGATGTTGGTGGAAACTTTGCCATTGATATCACTGGGAGCAACTTCAGTCTGCTGGTGCAGCTCACTTAAAAGCAAATATTAGGCACATCAAATCAATCCTTTGGAAAGAAGGCAGAGTCTGCCTAGCACAGAGTTTAGAAACAGCTTCACTGGAAGAAGGAAAACTCCAGGGTTCATATTTCTTTTGGAAATATGAACCAGAGTTTATATTTAAGCTGGGTTTTGAAACTAAATGAGATTTTGGCTAAATACTACTGCAGCCTTTCAGTGAAAAGTTTAATCTTTTAGCCAGACCATAGCAAGAGAAAACATAAGTAGTTGTTGATAAATATCCAAAAGCTTAATCACTAGTATAAATTTTAAAAGGCATGGAAAAAGATTTTCAAAATGTGTCGGTCTCAGTCTGTAGCCCAAGCTATGCCAGAGAAAATGTATTTACATTTAATCAAGAAAAATTTTGGTAGAAATGTCCTTTTGAAAAGACTGAAGGATAGTATCTTAATTTAAAACCAAAATGATCTCCATTATCCGTCTTGTGTTCAGTGTTGGTTTTGTTGTACAAACCTACAGCATGAAAAAAGGTTTAGACTGAGCATTGTTGTTTTGATGACATGATCTTAAGCACATTCAAGTCAGTGGAATGAGTCCTGGTGCTTGAGTGGGCACAGGATGGGCTTGGTTTGAGCAGCAGAGATGATGTAGGTGGTTGCTTTCTTGCAGTTGTGAAGATGATTGGAGTTATAGCTTAAATTCCGTTTTCAGTAGTAGACACTATTCAAGCAGTAGCTGAACTTTCAGTTTCTAAGTTGCTTGCTGACAGCATTTTACTGTGTCATAGGTAGGTGGCTTATACAAAATACTTATGAATTGTCTCTCACTTATCTTTGTATGTATCTTCAACTTAGAGGCACATTTTCCTAAGCTTGTTTTATTTCTACATGTTCTAAACGGGTCTAGAATGAGAGATGAGAGGAAAAATCATTAGATCTGGGCTTAAATCAGACAGATCTGAAGTCTGCCTTTAGTACAGAGCATGCACCATGGAAAAACAATTCTTGAGTCACACACTTGAGTTCTGTCCCTGGAAGAACTTTTGGTTCAGTCTTTCAGGTTTTCTTGTCTCACTTGTGACTTCCCTGATGAAATCTGACAGTCATGTTCAGTGTTTCAGGGTTCTTTTATGAAGAAGTGCTTGGCTTTCATCAGTTCAGCTGAGTCCTTTTTCTTTTTTTAGAAGAAATGATGTTTCTAGTTTAATTCTGGTTTGAAATGCTGGCCTCTTAGTTTAATATTAATGATTAAATAATTGGCCTGGTCTCCAGAAATGCTGAGCTGATGGCAGCTTCTGTGGAAACTCAGTTCACTTGCAGGGTCTTTAAATGTTTCAGAGCGTCTAGTGTTAGGAAGTTGTTTTTGTAAATCTTGGCCATGACAAAAGCTAATCTGAGTCTTGCTAGATATTTATTCATCAGGATTGCTTGCTCTGGAGATATCGGAAATTCTGAACTGTTAATGTGACTTTGTTCATCTGCTAACACACTGCTTCATGTTGTGATGAAGGTGGAGTGCTATGCTTTATCTAATATTTTTGTACTGGAGTCCTTGAAAATCCATTAAACTGAACTGCTACTTAGATGGTATATTACTTCTGTGGGGCATAAATCATATGCTACAGCAAGCTTAGTAGACAGATATTTAACTTGAATTAAATAGGAAGGCACACATTTTGGTATATGATTGGACTTGCCATACATATTAATCTGACAAACATATATTTACAAGTCATTAAGAATGCAGATAGTTTTCCTCACTTTATCTGCTTTCCCCATCTTTTTCCTTAAAACAGCGATTTTTGGAAACCAACATTCTCAAGACCCTGCCCAATTTTCCCCTTCCAACAAGAACTAATAAAAGAGCCACTAAACTATGGGAAGCCAACTGCCTTCACTGCGCTGGTCTTTTTTTATAGAATTTACTTTGGGCAGGATAGTGCAGTTGTGCATAACTATAAAGCTTTAGGTGACTGGACCTTTATCTTTTGTCTGTTCCTTTTTTTAAAAACAAGATATTGAGGCAGTTTCAGGAAGAGTGTGGTATTTTGTCATCTTTGGCATTTAAAATAGATAATTTTGAAGTTTTCATCTCCTTTACTACACAAAACTGTTTGCTCTCATTATGTTCCCAATTTTAGCAAACATGCAGGCTTAGTTAGGGAATGACTGATTTAAGTCCAGGTAATGCTGATTTGCATTAAGAAGTGTACATAAGAGCATAGGTCTTATTTTTCTCTTAATGTGGTTCTTGGTGCCAAGAAACTCTAAAATTAAAAATTCCTCTGTACCTGCAACATTAGTGTTTTATTTCTAATTATGTTCAGTTAATTTCTTTGAGACATTCCATCTCTGTTTTCTCATCTTCTTGACCTTCACAACTCAGACTTAGCAGAAAGCTCACTTTCTGAAGCTGCTGCTGTTTATATAAATATGGAGTAATTACTTTTCAGTCTCCTGGTAGTTATGATTAAATAGAATAGTGGCATGTTATTACGAGGTTCGGTTGAACTTCGTCATATCCTTTGTATCAAATAATCCCCGAGAATTGTAGACTAAACTACATTTTTTAATTTATCTGAAATTACAATAACAGTTTAAATCCTTGGATGAAATTGTTAATCTGTACCTTGGAAGGAATGACCAATGATTAATATTTGTGACTTTTAGTCATAAGGAAACTCTACATTTTAGCAGTTGCTCTGATTTGATAATTACAAGTGAGTTGGATGGCAATAGTTAATATGAATCCTGGGTATCAAGGAAAAAAAGAGCAGTTAAAGTAGTTTGTGTTGTGTAGTGGTTTCAGAGTGTGCTAATGGGATTCCTTTTGGGTCAAACTGAACCAGAAGATGTGCCCTAGCAGCACACCTATTGTGCTTCAGTCACTAAGAGATACTCAGTCCATAGGATTGACTAGAGCTAGTTTAAAATAAGCCCCTCTTCTTCAAATACGCTTTGTGTGGGCATTTGGTCCTGCACACCATTTTTATCTGCGGATTCAGTCCTACTCGGCCATGCTGCTTGCTAATGTCAGCATTGGCTGGGAAGCACTCAGTAATCATCCCTCTTACTTTCAGTAATAAAATAAAATATAAAATCCCCAAATCCAGCAACTTCAACTTGAGCAGATGCTTCTAGTCAGAGTAGTATACAGAGCAATGAAATCGGGCAGCAGTAAAAATGACAACATGCAACTCTCGGTGGAGGGTGATCTAAAAACCAGAGGCTTGGATATAAGCTATTCATTTTGCCTTCTGCAATTGAAAGTGGAAGTGTAATTTAGTCTGTAAGCACTCAGGTGGGGAGTGATGAGTGAGGAAGCAATCACAACCTGAGATCAAAGCTGTGCTCAGAGCATAAGCCTTTGAATAAGAACAGTACCATTTTATACTTCCCAGAAGTATATTCCCTACATACATTATCTACTTATGAGGATAGTTCTCCTTGATCACATAGGTAGAATGATGTAGCATGGAAGATCTTATTTTTGTCAGTTTCTGACTAAAAAGTTACATGTTCTGATTAACTGGTACCTAGAAAGATTTTCAAACACCAATCTGTTTCCAACTTTTAAATTTTCTTTGTCAGTACAGTAGTACGTACTTCCTGATATATATTAATTTCAATTAATTTTATGCAGTGATTATTATTATATCTGGTTTAGCTACATTATCACCTTCTACTGTCTTCATATGCTTAAGAGGACCATAAAAGTTGGTTTAAAATGTCTGTTCTAAATCTTAAGTGTACTTGTAATTTGACACGTTTAACTTAAAGCTATTAACGTTAAACTGGCCATTAAACAGACTTAAAACACTAGCACAAAGTGTAATTGTTTTCTGAAACTTGCATTTGCAGTCTTTAGTTTAAAACATGAATTTATATCGGATTAGCTAAGTCATTCAGAGATGATCCCAAATATACTATAAACCCACAGACTGTTGAAATTTGAATTACGTTTAAGCAAAAGTGCCCATAGAAATATAAAAGCTTCACAAGGCACATTGGTAGATTCCTCAGTGGGGAATAAAGTGGACTAAGTGGAAACAGTATGTTTTGTGTTCAGTACAATGTATGAATGGAAGTGCATTGGACACATGCAGCTTATTTGAAGGTACCTATATCTATAGAGAAAAAAATGTTTTTCTGCTGCTTTGATGAGTTGATACAAGAGAGTTCTTTGAGCATTTGAAGGTTTGAATTTTTTTTTAATGGACTTATTGATTTGCGTTGTTTATCAGCTGTAATTACTTGGCTTCAACATCAGTTTGCCATGACAACTCATAGTGTGTTCTTAGTAGATTTTTATTTTTAATTAAATGATTTGCTGCATTCTTCCTTAGTTTCGTTATACTAGGTAGGTAGCAGTACCTATTGCTGTTTCCATTGTAATCTCCTGTGTAACCTTATAAAACATTCATCTTTTACATTGAATTTTTCCAATCTGGCTTCTTGCCTTAATCTAGCAAGCATTCTTCTGCTTCTCCAGTGGCTAGCTGCTCATTAGCTTTTAATATGAAAATTGAATGTGTGTGAGAGAAGCCCTTAGTTTTTCATGTCATATTTATTAAACTGTTATTTCAGCTTCAAACGTTGGCATCTTTTATATTCAAAGCATAATACTGATGAATGTCCAAAGACTTCCTATTTTAAATATTTAGCTTGTAAAGATGAGAAACACAAGCAAGTTAATTGCTACATATCCTACTGACAAATTTGTTCATGGGAAATTAGGCAAGTGTGATATATACATTTATTTAAGAAGTGTGGTGAGGTAATTTGGATTGTCTTCTGTCCATAAATTAGGCAGCTCTTTCAAAAATATTGTTATAAATCTTAACACTATTATTTTCCAAAGTATTTTACAAATACAAACTGAACTTTACAATACACCATTAATATAGGTCAGTTGGTGTTGTAATTGTTTTACACCTGGGGAAACTGAGGTAGAAATGTTAAGTACTTTAACCCAGGCCACTTGAGATTTAGAACGCTTATCTCTTATCCATTAGTCCTGTGCTGAAATCATAGGCTTACATCATTGTGATATTCCCTCACATACGATCTATCGATAGCCCATTGAAACCAGTGGGGAAAAATGCCAGATTATGTCAGCCAGTTTCATGTCTGGGTTATACTTAACATATCAAGGTTTGCATCGGCTGCAGCCAGCTTGGATTCAGCATGAAGCGTAACTGCGGACCTCTCTTGGTTGCTTTATGAGGAAACTATTGTTATCAAATGTAGATTTAGTTTCCATATTTTATGATTTAATTCTGCATAAATAAAGTCAGTTGGCTAAACTGTACAAGTGAGACCACTGCTATAACAGGCTTTATAGAAATGTCATGATAACATGATGTGAACATGAATCACTCTTATGCAGGCCTGATGAAAAAATCCTCTTTAAAATATTGTTCAGTCTTGCATGCTAAAATATGACCTTTTACCCTAGTCTAGACATGTTCTTTGCAAGCTATTTCTAGTTTATATGAAGATTGCTTGATTTAAAACAAGTACGTTAATCTAATGCTGTCACGAATGATGGGGTTTACAGTCTGAGAAGCTGACAGATGCTTCTTTGCAGAACAGAGTAAGCAAAAGCAACGTAAGCTTCTCCAGACCCATACTGTGAATGACATGTCATCAGCTTTTTATGAGATAAGTTGTGAGCTTCAGAAAGTGAACTTACTGCAAAAGAAAAACTGCAGAAGGTCTTGCCTTCCTTTTCCACCATAAACCAGTTAAATTATGTGGATTACTTTTGAAATCTCTAGTTATCTGGCACTGAGATTATACACCTATATTTGGTACAGTTCTAGCCAACAGTCTGGAAACTGGTTCACGGCAACTGCTAGCTTTCATGTAAAATTACTACATATATGTCAAAATATACAGTTTAATTAAACCCCACTTATTAGGTTGACTTTGTGGGAAATGTCCAGCAGTAACTTGTACGTTTTGAGTCTTGTATTCTTCCCTGAAAGGTTTCAACCTTTTGGAAAGTAATTTTCATCTCCTTGCCCTTTCCACTCTCCCCCTACCACAGCTGGACACAATATTCTGCATTCAGAAGATGTCTGCTTATTTTCTCTAGTATGCAAACTAATTCGCTTCTCAGGGTAGAGTTACAATGTGGTAGGAATAAGGACATATAAGAGTCTGTGCAGTACATTTGCTACGTATCTGGGATGCTTTAGACGTACAGTGCAATGACAGGGTATGCAGCCAGTATGCAACCAGTATTTGTTCAGCATGTCTAGCACATTTTGGGTGTGTTATGATTACTGAACATGCATAGATCAGTGAAGCAAAAGCCATTTGTCTAATAAGGGCCCAGGTGTCAGACAGCCCAGCTGGAGGTACTGACTCTGATTCTGACAGAATTAGCTCCTCTGTAGCTCGAAATGGGCCCTTCTGCCTCTCCCAGTCTGTTCTCAAATGCTCTTCACCAATTGTGAATAGCGTACAGAACCAATATGGACCACTGCCTGGTGTTCACTCCAGTCATTCCCCGCTCCCTTCCGATTTCTCCTTTGCAGTAATATCTTCCTGCAGGATAGGAAAGCAAATCACCATGTCATGGTTTCATAGGTTACCCTACTTTTGAGGACGCTGGACTTGAGCTCTTTACAGGTCTTCCAAGCTGAGTTATTCTTTGATTCTATGTCGTTGTATCTTCCTGTAACAATAGATACACTGTATTTAACCAAAACCCCTTATCTGCAGTAACCCTCCAGTGAAGTGTATAAGGAAAAGAAAGTGTAGCTTAATGTTGATTTTCCAGTCTGGTTTTCACAGTTTTTCAGCAGTGTTGGTTGATAAGTTAGAGATGGTCTCTTTTTGTTTAATAGATGATTCTGCTATTGAGGCGTCTTGTTTGGTTTTGGGCCCCTGTAAGCATTTGGCATATCCTCGTCACAGACCTTTGTAGCAAAGGATCCACCCAGAAATACTGTGCCTGAAAACACATCCTTTTTTTTTTTTTTCTCAGAAGTTCATGTCTAGTCTTTGTAATTATATGCTTTTTTTTTTTTTAATTTTGACTTGTGTTTGTAGTAGCTGTAATGTGACCTTTCTAAATCTCTTACAGACAAGAGCAGAGCAATCCCAAGGTGCATACTTCTTGCCTGAGTTTGCACTTTCTCCACAGGGGAGTTTTCTTGAGGATACCACGGGGGAACAATTCCTCACTTACCGTTATGATGACCAGGTCAGTATGCCATATGTGAAAATGATAGAGATTGTCACATTCATGTAACTCTGAGATGTAGATTACTGTGAAACAAATTAAGATACAAAGTGTGTGTTATCTTTTGAAGACATATTAAATTTATAGCAAATTGAATGATGACACACTATATGAAATGAAAATTAAGGTACTTAATTGTAGAACTAATAGATCAAAACCACTTATGGAAAATATTAATAGGATGTAGTAGAGATGAGAGCAACAATGTTTTAGTGATGTGTTAATGGATGTTTACAGTTAGTTCTGTAAAATGTGTAGAATTAGCGGTGGTTGTCCTTTCTGTGAATTGTTTGAACTATCCTAAATTGTTTTATTTCATGGATAAATCAGTATAAGGCAGATCTTGCATCTCCCAGCTTGTGAAAAGTCAGCACATGTTATTAGTTCATGAAGTTTTCAGAAAGGAAGGTTGAATGAATTATAAAGAAACAAATGCAAAGTGTAATAATGGATGAAGCAGAGTGTTTAGAAAGCAACAAATTATGTATTTTAGCGTTAAAGATCTTTAATGCTTTTTCCAGACCCATGGAAACATTATGTTAAACATGGAATATAGATATAAATGTAAAGAAAGCAACATGAAAGAAATGCTGTTAATCTTGGCAAAAGATCTAAAGTAAAACTAGGAAATGTGTGGCATGCTGTGGAAATTTACTCATAACACAATGTGTTCCAGAAGTCAGTTGAACTTCACATCAAAACTGTCTGAATTACATTCATAGACACTTACAGTACATTTCTTAATGTAAGAGGAGGGAATTTGTTAGGAAACACTCCCTGTAGAAGTGAGAGAAGAGCCAAACTTGCCCTGCAGTCACAAGGTATGGTTCTGTGAAGTGATTGGCAGCTTTATTTTGAAAGATGGTCTCCTTGCAGGAGCTACTTGGAGAAAAATAGTTTGCTCATCACTACTCTGAAGAGAAGAGAACTGAGATTACTTTATTAAAGCTTTAGACTGAGTATCTTTTTAGGAAGACAAAAGAAAGCAGAAAAGATACAGTAGAAAGCATGCTGAGCTAAGCATGCAAATTATTTGAATTTAGTTTAAATATGTTTACAATAATTCATACTTTTGCTACCCTAGAGGGTCTTGATTATCAACAGAAAAGGCACTTAGATAAGGTGTCCCCTGGACAAAACAGCTGGGAAAGCAATAACTTACAGGACAGTAAAATGCAGCTGCAACTCAGGCTTCATTTAATGACACTGGTTGAAAAACACTATAAAGGTTATACACTTTCATCAAATAGTTTCCATTAAATGGAGCACATTTTAGAGAAGATGATAAATCAAATATAACAGAGGGATAGTATGAGTCTTTGAATAGACTATTTGGACTATGTGAACAGCATAGCTGATTAAAAACCAAACAAAATGAATCTCCCCCCTCCCCCCAAAAAAAACCTCAAATACCAGCATAGCTTTATACAGAAGCCAGTTCCAAGCTCAATTCTATTTGATGGAAAGTTTTCCATTAATTCCATTGGGATCTGAATTGGATCTGGGATATGGTCAGCTTCTGTCCTTTCACAAATGTGATTCAGCTTTGAAGCCTGCTCTTCCCAGACACTTAGTGCGCAGTGTGAAATTAAGTTTGAATTCTTGGAACTGAAAATGGTGCTAAAACATCAGAATGTTGAAAATAATGGCAACTGTATTAGTAGTAGTTTCTTTTGAAAGGAAATTCAGTCCTTAAGCATTATTTATTAAAAAATATAAATACATTGAATGCAGATCTGTAGCTCTAGTTTACCTTCCTCGGTAAGCCGAGTAAACCAAGAATTCTTCGGTAAATAGAAAGATTATTCTCCTTAACTTTCTAGGACATTAATCATAGGATTGTAATAATGTACAATTATAATTTACTTATGCTTTTGCTGAAATGTTCATACAAAACTCAATTTTATCATGTGGTCAAACTGAGCCAGAAAACTTGAGTTTTTCTTGTTTTCTGTGTTTCATTCTACTCTTTCATATGACATTTGACTCTATGAATGGAAGGAAGTCTTAAACCAGAGGGGTAAAATCCTTCATCAGATAATTTCTTGAATTTTTGTAAGCTGGTATGGATAGGCTTGATATGTGGTAGTTGTGATAAGGATAAATAAAAAGAGAGGAATGTATGTACATTAAAGGCCATTTTTATTTACCTAATGTATCCAACACGGAAATGGAATCGGTACAGGAAGGTTGCCACATAATAAAAAAAAGAAAAATGCAGTAGCATCTTCTCACACACCTTAATTCAATTTTATCAATTCACTTTCTATCCTGCCCCACTGTGCAGGGGTGCTGGCCTGTGGGGAATACATTCCTTCCTTTTCCCCGAACACCAGAATTGTCCTGTGGTCATCCCTACAGAGTCCTGGTGTTCCTGTGCATCCTAAGTTACATTAATTTAGTTGAAAATTGGAAAAGTGAAATAACGTTGTGCGCTTTACCCCAACAAAACAAGAGATCAGTCTTATCTGATCTACTGTGAAGATCATACCTCCATCTGTATTCATGGAAGGGAGCAGAATAGATAAAAGGGATGTGAGGTTCCTAAGACTGTGGCATGGGGGTGGGAGAAGAGGGTGAGTCACAACCTCTGTTCTTTTGGCTAGCTAACAAGATGTCGAGACCCTTGCAGGAAAAGTGATCCTTCTGTATCTTCCCAAGTGTGCCCTTCCTCCTCACACTGTTCCTCAAATCCAGGCCAATAAAATTTCCAGTTTGTTGGGATAGATGGATATTATTTTTATATAGCAGCAGCATCATCATCGTCATGATCCAAGATTAGTTTCCTTACATCCTCCAAACACAGGAATGTTTCAAAGGGGTTTTCTTTGGCTGTTGTGTGTGATATTTTTTAAGCAGGGAGCCAGTTTAATCAGGATCATTCATTCCTTTGTTAGTAAGTAATCTCAGTAAAATAGAACTAGCTGTTACTTAAATATTCAAAAGAATTTGCTATCTGAAAAGACGAGCTTACAGTTTGAAATGGAAGATGAGTAAATATTAATGGGAACACACTGTACTCTGTTCTAGCCCAGCAAAATTACATATGGATTCGTGTTGTACATGCAAGATAGTACATTTTGTTCTGGTTTAATCTGGCAGGACTGTGCTCTCATTTTTGTACAGGATTGCACTAACCCCTCTGCATATTCGGTTGCTATGTGTGTACTTAAGAATTACATGCAGATGAAATTCTTTAGCAAGATATTTTCAAAATTCAGTGAATATATCTTTTTTTTTACCCCCTCTGTGACTATAGACGAAAATACCTTATAAGACCTGATTAGGTACTGCCACCTTTATTCACTGAGGTGACATCTGGACAGAATGGTACATTATAGTTTTGACACATTTACTGCTTTATCTTCAGGGAAAAAGAGAAACAGTGATTCAAAGCAAATACTTTTAAGGGCTCCCAAAGAACAGAAATGTAGAAATGTTTACATTGAGCATTTTCTTATAGCTCCTGCATTGTGTAGCAAGCTATGTCTTGCATCGGTGCATTGAGTACTGCATTTCTAAAATTCTACTGAGTCAATGTAATTTAAATCTAACTTAGCACCAAATAGATTTTGATGCATAGCCAAAGACTTCATTTGCCATTAGAAATTTGAGACTGAAAAAAATATGCCCCTCTCCTATCATTCTTGAATGAGTTTTAAAATAAATATATAAGTAATAGCCCTTCCCCCAACTTTGAGATATAAGTTGAACCTTGCCACAAGGAATAGTTTCCTAGTTTTCTTTCTGATTTCTTTTGGCTTTTCACCTTTTAATCTACTACAAGGAATTTTTTTCTTTTCCAGAATACTAGTAGTACTGGAAAGCTTTCTTGCAGAAATAAAATGTTCTTGTTTTCTGACACTTAAGGTATTGCTTCCAAGTATTAAAACCATTCCATATGACGGACCACCAACAAGGACAGCAGTGAAAACTTGGTTGGGCTGAATGTTTGAAGTACCTTTGCACTTTGATTGGCTGGCTGAAAGAGTCAGCTCTTGGGGGGGGGGGGAGG